>NW_027443864.1:0-33642 GCF_048569485.1 Anomaloglossus baeobatrachus | reverse complement strand
AATCCACTAAAAGTTTTGTTTGGTTATATTGCAATCCCGAGATAATCGTCTCCATGCTCCAAATCCATTTTAAAGCCATTTTTAAGGCATTTCGCGCATACATGAAATGAACACATTTTTCTCCAAAACTATAACAGATGCAAGCTTGTCCTGTTTGGTGGAGATGATATTTAATAAAATAAGTAGAAATCCACTAAAAGTTTTGTTTGGTTATCTTGCAATCCCGAGATAATCGTCTCCATGCTCCAAATCCATTTTAAAGCCATTTTTAAGGCATTTCGCGCATACATGAAATGAACACATTTTTCTCCAAAACTATAACAGATGCAAGCTTGTCCTGTTTGGTGGAGATGATATTTAATAAAATAAGTAGAAATCCACTAAACGTTTTGTTTGGTTATCTTGCAATCCCGAGATAATCGTCTCCATGCTCCAAATCCATTTTAAAGCCATTTTTAAGGCATTTCGCGCATACATGAAATGAACACATTTTTCTCCAAAACTATAACAGATGCAAGCTTGTCCTGTTTGGTGGAGATGATATTTAATAAAATAAGTAGAAATCCACTAAAAGTTTTGTTTGGTTATTTTGCAATCCCGAGATAATCGTCTCCATGCTCCAAATCCATTTTAAAGCCATTTTTAAGGCATTTCGCGCATACATGAAATGAACACATTTTTCTCCAAAACTATAACAGATGCAAGCTTGTCCTGTTTGGTGGAGATGATATTTAATAAAATAAGTAGAAATCCACTAAAAGTTTTGTTTGGTTATCTTGCAATCCCGAGATAATCGTCTCCATGCTCCAAATCCATTTTAAAGCCATTTTTAAGGCATTTCGCGCATACATGAAATGAACACATTTTTCTCCAAAACTATAACAGATGCAAGCTTGTCCTGTTTGGTGGAGATGATATTTAATAAAATAAGTAGAAATCCACTAAAAGTTTTGTTTGGTTATATTGCAATCCCGAGATAATCGTCTCCATGCTCCAAATCCATTTTAAAGCCATTTTTAAGGCATTTCGCGCATACATGAAATGAACACATTTTTCTCCAAAACTATAACAGATGCAAGCTTGTCCTGTTTGGTGGAAATGATATTTAATAAAATAAGTAGAAATCCACTAAAAGTTTTGTTTGGTTATCTTGCAATCCCGAGATAATCGTCTCCATGCTCCAAATCCATTTTAAAGCCATTTTTAAGGCATTTCGCGCATACATGAAATGAACACATTTTTCTCCAAAACTATAACAGATGCAAGCTTGTCCTGTTTGGTGGAGATGATATTTAATAAAATAAGTAGAAATCCACTAAAAGTTTTGTTTGGTTATCTTGCAATCCCGAGATAATCGTCTCCATGCTCCAAATCCATTTTAAAGCCATTTTTAAGGCATTTCGCGCATACATGAAATGAACCCATTTTTCTCCAAAACTATAACAGATGCAAGCTTGTCCTGTTTGGTGGAGATGATATTTAATAAAATAAGTAGAAATCCACTAAAAGTTTTGTTTGGTTATCTTGCAATCCCGAGATAATCGTCTCTATGCTCCAAATCCATTTTAAAGCCATTTTTAAGGCATTTCGCGCATACATAAAATGAACACATTTTTCTCCAAAACTATAACAGATGCAAGCTTGTCCTGTTTGGTGGAGATGATATTTAATAAAATAAGTAGAAATCCACTAAAAGTTTTGTTTGGTTATCTTGCAATCCCGAGATAATCGTCTCCATGCTCCAAATCCATTTTAAAGCCATTTTTAAGGCATTTCGCGCATACATGAAATGAACACATTTTTCTCCAAAACTATAACAGATGCAAGCTTGTCCTGTTTGGTGGAGATGATATTTAATAAAATAAGTAGAAATCCACTAAAAGTTTTGTTTGGTTATCTTGCAATCCCGAGATAATCGTCTCCATGCTCCAAATCCATTTTAAAGCCATTTTTAAGGCATTTCGCGCATACATGAAATGAACACATTTTTCTCCAAAACTATAACAGATGCAAGCTTGTCCTGTTTGGTGGAGATGATATTTAATAAAATAAGTAGAAATCCACTAAAAGTTTTGTTTGGTTATCTTGCAATCCCGAGATAATCGTCTCCATGCTCCAAATCCATTTTAAAGCCATTTTTAAGGCATTTCGCGCATACATGAAATGAACACATTTTTCTCCAAAACTATAACAGATGCAAGCTTGTCCTGTTTGGTGGAGATGATATTTAATAAAATAAGTAGAAATCCACTAAAAGTTTTGTTTGGTTATCTTGCAATCCCGAGATAATCGTCTCCATGCTCCAAATCCATTTTAAAGCCATTTTTAAGGCATTTCGCGCATACATGAAATGAACACATTTTTCTCCAAAACTATAACAGATGCAAGCTTGTCCTGTTTGGTGGAGATGATATTTAATAAAATAAGTAGAAATCCACTAAAAGTTTTGTTTGGTTATCTTGCAATCCCGAGATAATCGTCTCCATGCTCCAAATCCATTTTAAAGCCATTTTTAAGGCATTTCGCGCATACATGAAATGAACACATTTTTCTCCAAAACTATAACAGATGCAAGCTTGTCCTGTTTGGTGGAGATGATATTTAATAAAATAAGTAGAAATCCACTAAAAGTTTTGTTTGGTTATCTTGCAATCCCGAGATAATCGTCTCCATGCTCCAAATCCATTTTAAAGCCATTTTTAAGGCATTTCGCGCATACATGAAATGAACACATTTTTCTCCAAAACTATAACAGATGCAAGCTTGTCCTGTTTGGTGGAGATGATATTTAATAAAATAAGTAGAAATCCACTAAAAGTTTTGTTTGGTTATCTTGCAATCCCGAGATAATCGTCTCCATGCTCCAAATCCATTTTAAAGCCATTTTTAAGGCATTTCGCGCATACATGAAATGAACACATTTTTCTCCAAAACTATAACAGATGCAAGCTTGTCCTGTTTGGTGGAGATGATATTTAATAAAATAAGTAGAAATCCACTAAAAGTTTTGTTTGGTTATCTTGCAATCCCGAGATAATCGTCTCCATGCTCCAAATCCATTTTAAAGCCATTTTTAAGGCATTTCGCGCATACATGAAATGAACACATTTTTCTCCAAAACTATAACAGATGCAAGCTTGTCCTGTTTGGTGGAGATGATATTTAATAAAATAAGTAGAAATCCACTAAAAGTTTTGTTTGGTTATCTTGCAATCCCGAGATAATCGTCTCCATGCTCCAAATCCATTTTAAAGCCATTTTTAAGGCATTTCGCGCATACATGAAATGAACACATTTTTCTCCAAAACTATAACAGATGCAAGCTTGTCCTGTTTGGTGGAGATGATATTTAATAAAATAAGTAGAAATCCACTAAAAGTTTTGTTTGGTTATCTTGCAATCCCGAGATAATCGTCTCCATGCTCCAAATCCATTTTAAAGCCATTTTTAAGGCATTTCGCGCATACATGAAATGAACACATTTTTCTCCAAAACTATAACAGATGCAAGCTTGTCCTGTTTGGTGGAGATGATATTTAATAAAATAAGTAGAAATCCACTAAAAGTTTTGTTTGGTTATCTTGCAATCCCGAGATAATCGTCTCCATGCTCCAAATCCATTTTAAAGCCATTTTTAAGGCATTTCGCGCATACATGAAATGAACACATTTTTCTCCAAAACTATAACAGATGCAAGCTTGTCCTGTTTGGTGGAGATGATATTTAATAAAATAAGTAGAAATCCACTAAAAGTTTTGTTTGGTTATCTTGCAATCCCGAGATAATCGTCTCCATGCTCCAAATCCATTTTAAAGCCATTTTTAAGGCATTTCGCGCATACATGAAATGAACACATTTTTCTCCAAAACTATAACAGATGCAAGCTTGTCCTGTTTGGTGGAGATGATATTTAATAAAATAAGTAGAAATCCACTAAAAGTTTTGTTTGGTTATCTTGCAATCCCGAGATAATCGTCTCCATGCTCCAAATCCATTTTAAAGCCATTTTTAAGGCATTTCGCGCATACATGAAATGAACACATTTTTCTCCAAAACTATAACAGATGCAAGCTTGTCCTGTTTGGTGGAGATGATATTTAATAAAATAAGTAGAAATCCACTAAAAGTTTTGTTTGGTTATCTTGCAATCCCGAGATAATCGTCTCCATGCTCCAAATCCATTTTAAAGCCATTTTTAAGGCATTTCGCGCATACATGAAATGAACACATTTTTCTCCAAAACTATAACAGATGCAAGCTTGTCCTGTTTGGTGGAGATGATATTTAATAAAATAAGTAGAAATCCACTAAAAGTTTTGTTTGGTTATCTTGCAATCCCGAGATAATCGTCTCCATGCTCCAAATCCATTTTAAAGCCATTTTTAAGGCATTTCGCGCATACATGAAATGAACACATTTTTCTCCAAAACTATAACAGATGCAAGCTTGTCCTGTTTGGTGGAGATGATATTTAATAAAATAAGTAGAAATCCACTAAAAGTTTTGTTTGGTTATCTTGCAATCCCGAGATAATCGTCTCCATGCTCCAAATCCATTTTAAAGCCATTTTTAAGGCATTTCGCGCATACATGAAATGAACACATTTTTCTCCAAAACTATAACAGATGCAAGCTTGTCCTGTTTGGTGGAGATGATATTTAATAAAATAAGTAGAAATCCACTAAAAGTTTTGTTTGGTTATCTTGCAATCCCGAGATAATCGTCTCCATGCTCCAAATCCATTTTAAAGCCATTTTTAAGGCATTTCGCGCATACATGAAATGAACACATTTTTCTCCAAAACTATAACAGATGCAAGCTTGTCCTGTTTGGTGGAGATGATATTTAATAAAATAAGTAGAAATCCACTAAAAGTTTTGTTTGGTTATCTTGCAATCCCGAGATAATCGTCTCCATGCTCCAAATCCATTTTAAAGCCATTTTTAAGGCATTTCGCGCATACATGAAATGAACACATTTTTCTCCAAAACTATAACAGATGCAAGCTTGTCCTGTTTGGTGGAGATGATATTTAATAAAATAAGTAGAAATCCACTAAAAGTTTTGTTTGGTTATCTTGCAATCCCGAGATAATCGTCTCCATGCTCCAAATCCATTTTAAAGCCATTTTTAAGGCATTTCGCGCATACATGAAATGAACACATTTTTCTCCAAAACTATAACAGATGCAAGCTTGTCCTGTTTGGTGGAGATGATATTTAATAAAATAAGTAGAAATCCACTAAAAGTTTTGTTTGGTTATCTTGCAATCCCGAGATAATCGTCTCCATGCTCCAAATCCATTTTAAAGCCATTTTTAAGGCATTTCGCGCATACATGAAATGAACACATTTTTCTCCAAAACTATAACAGATGCAAGCTTGTCCTGTTTGGTGGAGATGATATTTAATAAAATAAGTAGAAATCCACTAAAAGTTTTGTTTGGTTATCTTGCAATCCCGAGATAATCGTCTCCATGCTCCAAATCCATTTTAAAGCCATTTTTAAGGCATTTCGCGCATACATGAAATGAACACATTTTTCTCCAAAACTATAACAGATGCAAGCTTGTCCTGTTTGGTGGAGATGATATTTAATAAAATAAGTAGAAATCCACTAAAAGTTTTGTTTGGTTATCTTGCAATCCCGAGATAATCGTCTCCATGCTCCAAATCCATTTTAAAGCCATTTTTAAGGCATTTCGCGCATACATGAAATGAACACATTTTTCTCCAAAACTATAACAGATGCAAGCTTGTCCTGTTTGGTGGAGATGATATTTAATAAAATAAGTAGAAATCCACTAAAAGTTTTGTTTGGTTATCTTGCAATCCCGAGATAATCGTCTCCATGCTCCAAATCCATTTTAAAGCCATTTTTAAGGCATTTCGCGCATACATGAAATGAACACATTTTTCTCCAAAACTATAACAGATGCAAGCTTGTCCTGTTTGGTGGAGATGATATTTAATAAAATAAGTAGAAATCCACTAAAAGTTTTGTTTGGTTATCTTGCAATCCCGAGATAATCGTCTCCATGCTCCAAATCCATTTTAAAGCCATTTTTAAGGCATTTCGCGCATACATGAAATGAACACATTTTTCTCCAAAACTATAACAGATGCAAGCTTGTCCTGTTTGGTGGAGATGATATTTAATAAAATAAGTAGAAATCCACTAAAAGTTTTGTTTGGTTATCTTGCAATCCCGAGATAATCGTCTCCATGCTCCAAATCCATTTTAAAGCCATTTTTAAGGCATTTCGCGCATACATGAAATGAACACATTTTTCTCCAAAACTATAACAGATGCAAGCTTGTCCTGTTTGGTGGAGATGATATTTAATAAAATAAGTAGAAATCCACTAAAAGTTTTGTTTGGTTATCTTGCAATCCCGAGATAATCGTCTCCATGCTCCAAATCCATTTTAAAGCCATTTTTAAGGCATTTCGCGCATACATGAAATGAACACATTTTTCTCCAAAACTATAACAGATGCAAGCTTGTCCTGTTTGGTGGAGATGATATTTAATAAAATAAGTAGAAATCCACTAAAAGTTTTGTTTGGTTATCTTGCAATCCCGAGATAATCGTCTCCATGCTCCAAATCCATTTTAAAGCCATTTTTAAGGCATTTCGCGCATACATGAAATGAACACATTTTTCTCCAAAACTATAACAGATGCAAGCTTGTCCTGTTTGGTGGAGATGATATTTAATAAAATAAGTAGAAATCCACTAAAAGTTTTGTTTGGTTATCTTGCAATCCCGAGATAATCGTCTCCATGCTCCAAATCCATTTTAAAGCCATTTTTAAGGCATTTCGCGCATACATGAAATGAACACATTTTTCTCCAAAACTATAACAGATGCAAGCTTGTCCTGTTTGGTGGAGATGATATTTAATAAAATAAGTAGAAATCCACTAAAAGTTTTGTTTGGTTATCTTGCAATCCCGAGATAATCGTCTCCATGCTCCAAATCCATTTTAAAGCCATTTTTAAGGCATTTCGCGCATACATGAAATGAACACATTTTTCTCCAAAACTATAACAGATGCAAGCTTGTCCTGTTTGGTGGAGATGATATTTAATAAAATAAGTAGAAATCCACTAAAAGTTTTGTTTGGTTATCTTGCAATCCCGAGATAATCGTCTCCATGCTCCAAATCCATTTTAAAGCCATTTTTAAGGCATTTCGCGCATACATGAAATGAACACATTTTTCTCCAAAACTATAACAGATGCAAGCTTGTCCTGTTTGGTGGAGATGATATTTAATAAAATAAGTAGAAATCCACTAAAAGTTTTGTTTGGTTATCTTGCAATCCCGAGATAATCGTCTCCATGCTCCAAATCCATTTTAAAGCCATTTTTAAGGCATTTCGCGCATACATGAAATGAACACATTTTTCTCCAAAACTATAACAGATGCAAGCTTGTCCTGTTTGGTGGAGATGATATTTAATAAAATAAGTAGAAATCCACTAAAAGTTTTGTTTGGTTATCTTGCAATCCCGAGATAATCGTCTCCATGCTCCAAATCCATTTTAAAGCCATTTTTAAGGCATTTCGCGCATACATGAAATGAACACATTTTTCTCCAAAACTATAACAGATGCAAGCTTGTCCTGTTTGGTGGAGATGATATTTAATAAAATAAGTAGAAATCCACTAAAAGTTTTGTTTGGTTATCTTGCAATCCCGAGATAATCGTCTCCATGCTCCAAATCCATTTTAAAGCCATTTTTAAGGCATTTCGCGCATACATGAAATGAACACATTTTTCTCCAAAACTATAACAGATGCAAGCTTGTCCTGTTTGGTGGAGATGATATTTAATAAAATAAGTAGAAATCCACTAAAAGTTTTGTTTGGTTATCTTGCAATCCCGAGATAATCGTCTCCATGCTCCAAATCCATTTTAAAGCCATTTTTAAGGCATTTCGCGCATACATGAAATGAACACATTTTTCTCCAAAACTATAACAGATGCAAGCTTGTCCTGTTTGGTGGAGATGATATTTAATAAAATAAGTAGAAATCCACTAAAAGTTTTGTTTGGTTATCTTGCAATCCCGAGATAATCGTCTCCATGCTCCAAATCCATTTTAAAGCCATTTTTAAGGCATTTCGCGCATACATGAAATGAACACATTTTTCTCCAAAACTATAACAGATGCAAGCTTGTCCTGTTTGGTGGAGATGATATTTAATAAAATAAGTAGAAATCCACTAAAAGTTTTGTTTGGTTATCTTGCAATCCCGAGATAATCGTCTCCATGCTCCAAATCCATTTTAAAGCCATTTTTAAGGCATTTCGCGCATACATGAAATGAACACATTTTTCTCCAAAACTATAACAGATGCTAGCTTGTCCTGTTTGGTGGAGATGATATTTAATAAAATAAGTAGAAATCCACTAAAAGTTTTGTTTGGTTATCTTGCAATCCCGAGATAATCGTCTCCATGCTCCAAATCCATTTTAAAGCCATTTTTAAGGCATTTCGCGCATACATGAAATGAACACATTTTTCTCCAAAACTATAACAGATGCAAGCTTGTCCTGTTTGGTGGAGATGATATTTAATAAAATAAGTAGAAATCCACTAAAAGTTTTGTTTGGTTATCTTGCAATCCCGAGATAATCGTCTCCATGCTCCAAATCCATTTTAAAGCCATTTTTAAGGCATTTCGCGCATACATGAAATGAACACATTTTTCTCCAAAACTATAACAGATGCAAGCTTGTCCTGTTTGGTGGAGATGATATTTAATAAAATAAGTAGAAATCCACTAAAAGTTTTGTTTGGTTATCTTGCAATCCCGAGATAATCGTCTCCATGCTCCAAATCCATTTTAAAGCCATTTTTAAGGCATTTCGCGCATACATGAAATGAACACATTTTTCTCCAAAACTATAACAGATGCAAGCTTGTCCTGTTTGGTGGAGATGATATTTAATAAAATAAGTAGAAATCCACTAAAAGTTTTGTTTGGTTATCTTGCAATCCCGAGATAATCGTCTCCATGCTCCAAATCCATTTTAAAGCCATTTTTAAGGCATTTCGCGCATACATGAAATGAACACATTTTTCTCCAAAACTATAACAGATGCAAGCTTGTCCTGTTTGGTGGAGATGATATTTAATAAAATAAGTAGAAATCCACTAAAAGTTTTGTTTGGTTATCTTGCAATCCCGAGATAATCGTCTCCATGCTCCAAATCCATTTTAAAGCCATTTTTAAGGCATTTCGCGCATACATGAAATGAACACATTTTTCTCCAAAACTATAACAGATGCAAGCTTGTCCTGTTTGGTGGAGATGATATTTAATAAAATAAGTAGAAATCCACTAAAAGTTTTGTTTGGTTATCTTGCAATCCCGAGATAATCGTCTCCATGCTCCAAATCCATTTTAAAGCCATTTTTAAGGCATTTCGCGCATACATGAAATGAACACATTTTTCTCCAAAACTATAACAGATGCAAGCTTGTCCTGTTTGGTGGAGATGATATTTAATAAAATAAGTAGAAATCCACTAAAAGTTTTGTTTGGTTATCTTGCAATCCCGAGATAATCGTCTCCATGCTCCAAATCCATTTTAAAGCCATTTTTAAGGCATTTCGCGCATACATGAAATGAACACATTTTTCTCCAAAACTATAACAGATGCAAGCTTGTCCTGTTTGGTGGAGATGATATTTAATAAAATAAGTAGAAATCCACTAAAAGTTTTGTTTGGTTATCTTGCAATCCCGAGATAATCGTCTCCATGCTCCAAATCCATTTTAAAGCCATTTTTAAGGCATTTCGCGCATACATGAAATGAACACATTTTTCTCCAAAACTATAACAGATGCAAGCTTGTCCTGTTTGGTGGAGATGATATTTAATAAAATAAGTAGAAATCCACTAAAAGTTTTGTTTGGTTATCTTGCAATCCCGAGATAATCGTCTCCATGCTCCAAATCCATTTTAAAGCCATTTTTAAGGCATTTCGCGCATACATGAAATGAACACATTTTTCTCCAAAACTATAACAGATGCAAGCTTGTCCTGTTTGGTGGAGATGATATTTAATAAAATAAGTAGAAATCCACTAAAAGTTTTGTTTGGTTATCTTGCAATCCCGAGATAATCGTCTCCATGCTCCAAATCCATTTTAAAGCCATTTTTAAGGCATTTCGCGCATACATGAAATGAACACATTTTTCTCCAAAACTATAACAGATGCAAGCTTGTCCTGTTTGGTGGAGATGATATTTAATAAAATAAGTAGAAATCCACTAAAAGTTTTGTTTGGTTATCTTGCAATCCCGAGATAATCGTCTCCATGCTCCAAATCCATTTTAAAGCCATTTTTAAGGCATTTCGCGCATACATGAAATGAACACATTTTTCTCCAAAACTATAACAGATGCAAGCTTGTCCTGTTTGGTGGAGATGATATTTAATAAAATAAGTAGAAATCCACTAAAAGTTTTGTTTGGTTATCTTGCAATCCCGAGATAATCGTCTCCATGCTCCAAATCCATTTTAAAGCCATTTTTAAGGCATTTCGCGCATACATGAAATGAACACATTTTTCTCCAAAACTATAACAGATGCAAGCTTGTCCTGTTTGGTGGAGATGATATTTAATAAAATAAGTAGAAATCCACTAAAAGTTTTGTTTGGTTATCTTGCAATCCCGAGATAATCGTCTCCATGCTCCAAATCCATTTTAAAGCCATTTTTAAGGCATTTCGCGCATACATGAAATGAACACATTTTTCTCCAAAACTATAACAGATGCAAGCTTGTCCTGTTTGGTGGAGATGATATTTAATAAAATAAGTAGAAATCCACTAAAAGTTTTGTTTGGTTATCTTGCAATCCCGAGATAATCGTCTCCATGCTCCAAATCCATTTTAAAGCCATTTTTAAGGCATTTCGCGCATACATGAAATGAACACATTTTTCTCCAAAACTATAACAGATGCAAGCTTGTCCTGTTTGGTGGAGATGATATTTAATAAAATAAGTAGAAATCCACTAAAAGTTTTGTTTGGTTATCTTGCAATCCCGAGATAATCGTCTCCATGCTCCAAATCCATTTTAAAGCCATTTTTAAGGCATTTCGCGCATACATGAAATGAACACATTTTTCTCCAAAACTATAACAGATGCAAGCTTGTCCTGTTTGGTGGAGATGATATTTAATAAAATAAGTAGAAATCCACTAAAAGTTTTGTTTGGTTATCTTGCAATCCCGAGATAATCGTCTCCATGCTCCAAATCCATTTTAAAGCCATTTTTAAGGCATTTCGCGCATACATGAAATGAACACATTTTTCTCCAAAACTATAACAGATGCAAGCTTGTCCTGTTTGGTGGAGATGATATTTAATAAAATAAGTAGAAATCCACTAAAAGTTTTGTTTGGTTATCTTGCAATCCCGAGATAATCGTCTCCATGCTCCAAATCCATTTTAAAGCCATTTTTAAGGCATTTCGCGCATACATGAAATGAACACATTTTTCTCCAAAACTATAACAGATGCAAGCTTGTCCTGTTTGGTGGAGATGATATTTAATAAAATAAGTAGAAATCCACTAAAAGTTTTGTTTGGTTATCTTGCAATCCCGAGATAATCGTCTCCATGCTCCAAATCCATTTTAAAGCCATTTTTAAGGCATTTCGCGCATACATGAAATGAACACATTTTTCTCCAAAACTATAACAGATGCAAGCTTGTCCTGTTTGGTGGAGATGATATTTAATAAAATAAGTAGAAATCCACTAAAAGTTTTGTTTGGTTATCTTGCAATCCCGAGATAATCGTCTCCATGCTCCAAATCCATTTTAAAGCCATTTTTAAGGCATTTCGCGCATACATGAAATGAACACATTTTTCTCCAAAACTATAACAGATGCAAGCTTGTCCTGTTTGGTGGAGATGATATTTAATAAAATAAGTAGAAATCCACTAAAAGTTTTGTTTGGTTATCTTGCAATCCCGAGATAATCGTCTCCATGCTCCAAATCCATTTTAAAGCCATTTTTAAGGCATTTCGCGCATACATGAAATGAACACATTTTTCTCCAAAACTATAACAGATGCAAGCTTGTCCTGTTTGGTGGAGATGATATTTAATAAAATAAGTAGAAATCCACTAAAAGTTTTGTTTGGTTATCTTGCAATCCCGAGATAATCGTCTCCATGCTCCAAATCCATTTTAAAGCCATTTTTAAGGCATTTCGCGCATACATGAAATGAACACATTTTTCTCCAAAACTATAACAGATGCAAGCTTGTCCTGTTTGGTGGAGATGATATTTAATAAAATAAGTAGAAATCCACTAAAAGTTTTGTTTGGTTATCTTGCAATCCCGAGATAATCGTCTCCATGCTCCAAATCCATTTTAAAGCCATTTTTAAGGCATTTCGCGCATACATGAAATGAACACATTTTTCTCCAAAACTATAACAGATGCAAGCTTGTCCTGTTTGGTGGAGATGATATTTAATAAAATAAGTAGAAATCCACTAAAAGTTTTGTTTGGTTATCTTGCAATCCCGAGATAATCGTCTCCATGCTCCAAATCCATTTTAAAGCCATTTTTAAGGCATTTCGCGCATACATGAAATGAACACATTTTTCTCCAAAACTATAACAGATGCAAGCTTGTCCTGTTTGGTGGAGATGATATTTAATAAAATAATAAGTAGAATCCACTAAAAGTTTTGTTTGGTTATCTTGCAATCCGAGATAATCGTCTCCATGCTCCAATCCATTTAAGCCATTTTTAAGGCATTTCGCGCATACATGAAATGAACACATTTTTCTCCAAAACTATAACAGATGCAAGCTTGTCCTGTTTGGTGGAGATGATATTTAATAAAATAAGTAGAAATCCACTAAAAGTTTTGTTTGGTTATCTTGCAATCCCGAGATAATCGTCTCCATGCTCCAAATCCATTTTAAAGCCATTTTTAAGGCATTTCGCGCATACATGAAATGAACACATTTTTCTCCAAAACTATAACAGATGCAAGCTTGTCCTGTTTGGTGGAGATGATATTTAATAAAATAAGTAGAAATCCACTAAAAGTTTTGTTTGGTTATCTTGCAATCCCGAGATAATCGTCTCCATGCTCCAAATCCATTTTAAAGCCATTTTTAAGGCATTTCGCGCATACATGAAATGAACACATTTTTCTCCAAAACTATAACAGATGCAAGCTTGTCCTGTTTGGTGGAGATGATATTTAATAAATAAGTAGAAATCCACTAAAAGTTTTGTTTGGTTATCTTGCAATCCCGAGATAATCGTCTCCATGCTCCAAATCCATTTTAAAGCCATTTTTAAGGCATTTCGCGCATACATGAAATGAACACATTTTTCTCCAAAACTATAACAGATGCAAGCTTGTCCTGTTTGGTGGAGATGATATTTAATAAAATAAGTAGAAATCCACTAAAAGTTTTGTTTGGTTATCTTGCAATCCCGAGATAATCGTCTCCATGCTCCAAATCCATTTTAAAGCCATTTTTAAGGCATTTCGCGCATACATGAAATGAACACATTTTTCTCCAAAACTATAACAGATGCAAGCTTGTCCTGTTTGGTGGAGATGATATTTAATAAAATAAGTAGAAATCCACTAAAAGTTTTGTTTGGTTATCTTGCAATCCCGAGATAATCGTCTCCATGCTCCAAATCCATTTTAAAGCCATTTTTAAGGCATTTCGCGCATACATGAAATGAACACATTTTTCTCCAAAACTATAACAGATGCAAGCTTGTCCTGTTTGGTGGAGATGATATTTAATAAAATAAGTAGAAATCCACTAAAAGTTTTGTTTGGTTATCTTGCAATCCCGAGATAATCGTCTCCATGCTCCAAATCCATTTTAAAGCATTTTTAAGGCATTTCGCGCATACATGAAATGAACACATTTTTCTCCAAAACTATAACAGATGCAAGCTTGTCCTGTTTGGTGGAGATGATATTTAATAAAATAAGTAGAAATCCACTAAAAGTTTTGTTTGGTTATCTTGCAATCCCGAGATAATCGTCTCCATGCTCCAAATCCATTTTAAAGCCATTTTTAAGGCATTTCGCGCATACATGAAATGAACACATTTTTCTCCAAAACTATAACAGATGCAAGCTTGTCCTGTTTGGTGGAGATGATATTTAATAAAATAAGTAGAAATCCACTAAAAGTTTTGTTGGTTATCTTGCAATCCCGAGATAATCGTCTCCATGCTCCAAATCCATTTTAAAGCCATTTTTAAGGCATTTCGCGCATACATGAAATGAACACATTTTTCTCCAAAACTATAACAGATGCAAGCTTGTCCTGTTTGGTGGAGATGATATTTAATAAAATAAGTAGAAATCCACTAAAAGTTTTGTTTGGTTATCTTGCAATCCCGAGATAATCGTCTCCATGCTCCAAATCCATTTTAAAGCCATTTTTAAGGCATTTCGCGCATACATGAAATGAACACATTTTTCTCCAAAACTATAACAGATGCAAGCTTGTCCTGTTTGGTGGAGATGATATTTAATAAAATAAGTAGAAATCCACTAAAAGTTTTGTTTGGTTATCTTGCAATCCCGAGATAATCGTCTCCATGCTCCAAATCCATTTTAAAGCCATTTTTAAGGCATTTCGCGCATACATGAAATGAACACATTTTTCTCCAAAACTATAACAGATGCAAGCTTGTCCTGTTTGGTGGAGATGATATTTAATAAAATAAGTAGAAATCCACTAAAAGTTTTGTTTGGTTATCTTGCAATCCCGAGATAATCGTCTCCATGCTCCAAATCCATTTTAAAGCCATTTTTAAGGCATTTCGCGCATACATGAAATGAACACATTTTTCTCCAAAACTATAACAGATGCAAGCTTGTCCTGTTTGGTGGAGATGATATTTAATAAAATAAGTAGAAATCCACTAAAAGTTTTGTTTGGTTATCTTGCAATCCCGAGATAATCGTCTCCATGCTCCAAATCCATTTTAAAGCCATTTTTAAGGCATTTCGCGCATACATGAAATGAACACATTTTTCTCCAAAACTATAACAGATGCAAGCTTGTCCTGTTTGGTGGAGATGATATTTAATAAAATAAGTAGAAATCCACTAAAAAGTTTTGTTTGGTTATCTTGCAATCCCGAGATAATCGTCTCCATGCTCCAAATCCATTTTAAAGCCATTTTTAAGGCATTTCGCGCATACATGAAATGAACACATTTTTCTCCAAAACTATAACAGATGCAAGCTTGTCCTGTTTGGTGAGATGATATTTAATAAAATAAGTAGAAATCCACTAAAAGTTTTGTTTGGTTATCTTGCAATCCCGAGATAATCGTCTCCATGCTCCAAATCCATTTTAAGCCATTTTTAAGGCATTTCGCGCATACATGAAATGAACACATTTTTCTCCAAAACTATAACAGATGCAAGCTTGTCCTGTTTGGTGGAGATGATATTTAATAAAATAAGTAGAAATCCACTAAAAGTTTTGTTTGGTTATCTTGCAATCCCGAGATAATCGTCTCCATGCTCCAAATCCATTTTAAAGCCATTTTTAAGGCATTTCGCGCATACATGAAATGAACACATTTTTCTCCAAAACTATAACAGATGCAAGCTTGTCCTGTTTGGTGGAGATGATATTTAATAAAATAAGTAGAAATCCACTAAAAGTTTTGTTTGGTTATCTTGCAATCCCGAGATAATCGTCTCCATGCTCCAAATCCATTTTAAAGCCATTTTTAAGGCATTTCGCGCATACATGAAATGAACACATTTTTCTCCAAAACTATAACAGATGCAAGCTTGTCCTGTTTGGTGGAGATGATATTTAATAAAATAAGTAGAAATCCACTAAAAGTTTTGTTTGGTTATCTTGCAATCCCGAGATAATCGTCTCCATGCTCCAAATCCATTTAAAGCCATTTTTAAGGCATTTCGCGCATACATGAAATGAACACATTTTTCTCCAAAACTATAACAGATGCAAGCTTGTCCTGTTTGGTGGAGATGATATTTAATAAAATAAGTAGAAATCCACTAAAAGTTTTGTTTGGTTATCTTGCAATCCCGAGATAATCGTCTCCATGCTCCAAATCCATTTTAAAGCCATTTTTAAGGCATTTCGCGCATACATGAAATGAACACATTTTTCTCCAAAACTATAACAGATGCAAGCTTGTCCTGTTTGGTGGAGATGATATTTAATAAAATAAGTAGAAATCCACTAAAAGTTTTGTTTGGTTATCTTGCAATCCCGAGATAATCGTCTCCATGCTCCAAATCCATTTTAAAGCCATTTTTAAGGCATTTCGCGCATACATGAAATGAACACATTTTTCTCCAAAACTATAACAGATGCAAGCTTGTCCTGTTTGGTGGAGATGATATTTAATAAAATAAGTAGAAATCCACTAAAAGTTTTGTTTGGTTATCTTGCAATCCCGAGATAATCGTCTCCATGCTCCAAATCCATTTTAAAGCCATTTTTAAGGCATTTCGCGCATACATGAAATGAACACATTTTTCTCCAAAACTATAACAGATGCAAGCTTGTCCTGTTTGGTGGAGATGATATTTAATTAAATAAGTAGAAATCCACTAAAAGTTTTGTTTGGTTATCTTGCAATCCCGAGATAATCGTCTCCATGCTCCAAATCCATTTTAAAGCCATTTTTAAGGCATTTCGCGCATACATGAAATGAACACATTTTTCTCCAAAACTATAACAGATGCAAGCTTGTCCTGTTTGGTTGAGATGATATTTAATAAAATAAGTAGAAATCCACTAAAAGTTTTGTTTGGTTATCTTGCAATCCCGAGATAATCGTCTCCATGCTCCAAATCCATTTTAAAGCCATTTTTAAGGCATTTCGCGCATACATGAAATGAACACATTTTTCTCCAAAACTATAACAGATGCAAGCTTGTCCTGTTTGGTGGAGATGATATTTAATAAAATAAGTAGAAATCCACTAAAAGTTTTGTTTGGTTATCTTGCAATCCCGAGATAATCGTCTCCATGCTCCAAATCCATTTTTAAAGCCATTTTTAAGGCATTTCGCGCATACATGAAATGAACACATTTTTCTCCAAAACTATAACAGATGCAAGCTTGTCCTGTTTGGTGGAGATGATATTTAATAAAATAAGTAGAAATCCACTAAAAGTTTTGTTTGGTTATCTTGCAATCCCGAGATAATCGTCTCCATGCTCCAAATCCATTTTAAAGCCATTTTTAAGGCATTTCGCGCATACATGAAATGAACACATTTTTCTCCAAAACTATAACAGATGCAAGCTTGTCCTGTTTGGTGGAGATGATATTTAATAAAATAAGTAGAAATCCACTAAAAGTTTTGTTTGGTTATCTTGCAATCCCGAGATAATCGTCTCCATGCTCCAAATCCATTTTAAAGCCATTTTTAAGGCATTTCGCGCATACATGAAATGAACACATTTTTCTCCAAAACTATAACAGATGCAAGCTTGTCCTGTTTGGTGGAGATGATATTTAATAAAATAAGTAGAAATCCACTAAAAGTTTTGTTTGGTTATCTTGCAATCCCGAGATAATCGTCTCCATGCTCCAAATCCATTTTAAAGCCATTTTTAAGGCATTTCGCGCATACATGAAATGAACACATTTTTCTCCAAAACTATAACAGATGCAAGCTTGTCCTGTTTGGTGGAGATGATATTTAATAAAATAAGTAGAAATCCACTAAAAGTTTTGTTTGGTTATCTTGCAATCCCGAGATAATCGTCTCCATGCTCCAAATCCATTTTAAAGCCATTTTTAAGGCATTTCGCGCATACATGAAATGAACACATTTTTCTCCAAAACTATAACAGATGCAAGCCTTGTCCTGTTTGGTGGAGATGATATTTAATAAAATAAGTAGAAATCCACTAAAAGTTTTGTTTGGTTATCTTGCAATCCCGAGATAATCGTCTCCATGCTCCAAATCCATTTTAAAGCCATTTTTAAGGCATTTCGCGCATACATGAAATGAACACATTTTTCTCCAAAACTATAACAGATGCAAGCTTGTCCTGTTTGGTGGAGATGCTATTTAATAAAATAAGTAGAAATCCACTAAAAGTTTTGTTTGGTTATCTTGCAATCCCGAGATAATCGTCTCCATGCTCCAAATCCATTTTAAAGCCATTTTTAAGGCATTTCGCGCATACATGAAATGAACACATTTTTCTCCAAAACTATAACAGATGCAAGCTTGTCCTGTTTGGTGGAGATGATATTTAATAAAATAAGTAGAAATCCACTAAAAGTTTTGTTTGGTTATCTTGCAATCCCGAGATAATCGTCTCCATGCTCCAAATCCATTTTAAAGCCATTTTTAAGGCATTTCGCGCATACATGAAATGAACACATTTTTCTCCAAAACTATAACAGATGCAAGCTTGTCCTGTTTGGTGGAGATGATATTTAATAAAATAAGTAGAAATCGACTAAAAGTTTTGTTTGGTTATCTTGCAATCCCGAGATAATCGTCTCCATGCTCCAAATCCATTTTAAAGCCATTTTTAAGGCATTTCGCGCATACATGAAATGAACACATTTTTCTCCAAAACTATAACAGATGCAAGCTTGTCCTGTTTGGTGGAGATGATATTAATAAAATAAGTAGAAATCCACTAAAAGTTTTGTTTGGTTATCTTGCAATCCCGAGATAATCGTCTCCATGCTCCAAATCCATTTTAAAGCCATTTTTAAGGCATTTCGCGCATGCATGAAATGAACACATTTTTCTCCAAAACTATAACAGATGCAAGCTTGTCCTGTTTGGTGGAGATGCTATTTAATAAAATAAGTAGAAATCCACTAAAAGTTTTGTTTGGTTATCTTGCAATCCCGAGATAATCGTCTCCATGCTCCAAATCCATTTTAAAGCCATTTTTAAGGCATTTCGCGCATACATGAAATGAACACATTTTTCTCCAAAACTATAACAGATGCAAGCTTGTCCTGTTTGGTGGAGATGATATTTAATAAAATAAGTAGAAATCCACTAAAAGTTTTGTTTGGTTATCTTGCAATCCCGAGATAATCGTCTCCATGCTCCAAATCCATTTTAAAGCCATTTTTAAGGCATTTCGCGCATACATGAAATGAACACATTTTTCTCCAAAACTATAACAGATGCAAGCTTGTCCTGTTTGGTGGAGATGATATTTAATAAAATAAGTAGAAATCGACTAAAAGTTTTGTTTGGTTATCTTGCAATCCCGAGATAATCGTCTCCATGCTCCAAATCCATTTTAAAGCCATTTTTAAGGCATTTCGCGCATACATGAAATGAACACATTTTTCTCCAAAACTATAACAGATGCAAGCTTGTCCTGTTTGGTGGAGATGATATTTAATAAAATAAGTAGAAATCCACTAAAAGTTTTGTTTGGTTATCTTGCAATCCCGAGATAATCGTCTCCATGCTCCAAATCCATTTTAAAGCCATTTTTAAGGCATTTCGCGCATACATGAAATGAACACATTTTTCTCCAAAACTATAACAGATGCAAGCTTGTCCTGTTTGGGTGGAGATGATATTTAATAAAATAAGTAGAAATCCACTAAAAGTTTTGTTTGGTTATCTTGCAATCCCGAGATAATCGTCTCCATGCTCCAAATCCATTTTAAAGCCATTTTTAAGGCATTTCGCGCATACATGAAATGAACACATTTTTCTCCAAAACTATAACAGATGCAAGCTTGTCCTGTTTGGTGGAGATGATATTTAATAAAATAAGTAGAAATCCACTAAAAGTTTTGTTTGGTTATCTTGCAATCCCGAGATAATCGTCTCCATGCTCCAAATCCATTTTAAAGCCATTTTTAAGGCATTTCGCGCATACATGAAATGAACACATTTTTCTCCAAAACTATAACAGATGCAAGCTTGTCCTGTTTGGTGGAGATGATATTTAATAAAATAAGTAGAAATCCACTAAAAGTTTTGTTTGGTTATCTTGCAATCCCGAGATAATCGTCTCCATGCTCCAAATCCATTTTAAAGCCATTTTTAAGGCATTTCGCGCATACATGAAATGAACACATTTTTCTCCAAAACTATAACAGATGCAAGCTTGTCCTGTTTGGTGGAGATGATATTTAATAAAATAAGTAGAAATCCACTAAAAGTTTTGTTTGGTTATCTTGCAATCCCGAGATAATCGTCTCCATGCTCCAAATCCATTTTAAAGCCATTTTTAAGGCATTTCGCGCATACATGAAATGAACACATTTTTCTCCAAAACTATAACAGATGCAAGCTTGTCCTGTTTGGTGGAGATGATATTTAATAAAATAAGTATAAATCCACTAAAAGTTTTGTTTGGTTATCTTGCAATCCCGAGATAATCGTCTCCATGCTCCAAATCCATTTTAAAGCCATTTTTAAGGCATTTCGCGCATACATGAAATGAACACATTTTTCTCCAAAACTATAACAGATGCAAGCTTGTCCTGTTTGGTGGAGATGATATTTAATAAAATAAGTAGAAATCCACTAAAAGTTTTGTTTGGTTATCTTGCAATCCCGAGATAATCGTCTCCATGCTCCAAATCCATTTTAAAGCCATTTTTAAGGCATTTCGCGCATACATGAAATGAACACATTTTTCTCCAAAACTATAACAGATGCAAGCTTGTCCTGTTTGGTGGAGATGCTATTTAATAAAATAAGTAGAAATCCACTAAAAGTTTTGTTTGGTTATCTTGCAATCCCGAGATAATCGTCTCCATGCTCCAAATCCATTTTAAAGCCATTTTTAAGGCATTTCGCGCATACATGAAATGAACACATTTTTCTCCAAAACTATAACAGATGCAAGCTTGTCCTGTTTGGTGGAGATGATATTTAATAAAATAAGTAGAAATCCACTAAAAGTTTTGTTTGGTTATCTTGCAATCCCGAGATAATCGTCTCCATGCTCCAAATCCATTTTAAAGCCATTTTTAAGGCATTTCGCGCATACATGAAATGAACACATTTTTCTCCAAAACTATAACAGATGCAAGCTTGTCCTGTTTGGTGGAGATGATATTTAATAAAATAAGTAGAAATCGACTAAAAGTTTTGTTTGGTTATCTTGCAATCCCGAGATAATCGTCTCCATGCTCCAAATCCATTTTAAAGCCATTTTTAAGGCATTTCGCGCATACATGAAATGAACACATTTTTCTCCAAAACTATAACAGATGCAAGCTTGTCCTGTTTGGTGGAGATGATATTTAATAAAATAAGTAGAAATCCACTAAAAGTTTTGTTTGGTTATCTTGCAATCCCGAGATAATCGTCTCCATGCTCCAAATCCATTTTAAAGCCATTTTTAAGGCATTTCGCGCATACATGAAATGAACACATTTTTCTCCAAAACTATAACAGATGCAAGCTTGTCCTGTTTGGTGGAGATGATATTTAATAAAATAAGTAGAAATCCACTAAAAGTTTTGTTTGGTTATCTTGCAATCCCGAGATAATCGTCTCCATGCTCCAAATCCATTTTAAAGCCATTTTTAAGGCATTTCGCGCATACATGAAATGAACACATTTTTCTCCAAAACTATAACAGATGCAAGCTTGTCCTGTTTGGTGGAGATGATATTTAATAAAATAAGTAGAAATCCACTAAAAGTTTTGTTTGGTTATCTTGCAATCCCGAGATAATCGTCTCCATGCTCCAAATCCATTTTAAAGCCATTTTTAAGGCATTTCGCGCATACATGAAATGAACACATTTTTCTCCAAAACTATAACAGATGCAAGCTTGTCCTGTTTGGTGGAGATGATATTTAATAAAATAAGTAGAAATCCACTAAAAGTTTTGTTTGGTTATCTTGCAATCCCGAGATAATCGTCTCCATGCTCCAAATCCATTTTAAAGCCATTTTTAAGGCATTTCGCGCATACATGAAATGAACACATTTTTCTCCAAAACTATAACAGATGCAAGCTTGTCCTGTTTGGTGGAGATGATATTTAATAAAATAAGTAGAAATCCACTAAAAGTTTTGTTTGGTTATCTTGCAATCCCGAGATAATCGTCTCCATGCTCCAAATCCATTTTAAAGCCATTTTTAAGGCATTTCGCGCATACATGAAATGAACACATTTTTCTCCAAAACTATAACAGATGCAAGGTTGTCCTGTTTGGTGGAGATGATATTTAATAAAATAAGTAGAAATCCACTAAAAGTTTTGTTTGGTTATCTTGCAATCCCGAGATAATCGTCTCCATGCTCCAAATCCATTTTAAAGCCATTTTTAAGGCATTTCGCGCATACATGAAATGAACACATTTTTCTCCAAAACTATAACAGATGCAAGCTTGTCCTGTTTGGTGGAGATGATATTTAATAAAATAAGTAGAAATCCACTAAAAGTTTTGTTTGGTTATCTTGCAATCCCGAGATAATCGTCTCCATGCTCCAAATCCATTTTAAAGCCATTTTTAAGGCATTTCGCGCATACATGAAATGAACACATTTTTCTCCAAAACTATAACAGATGCAAGCTTGTCCTGTTTGGTGGAGATGATATTTAATAAAATAAGTAGAAATCCACTAAAAGTTTTGTTTGGTTATCTTGCAATCCCGAGATAATCGTCTCCATGCTCCAAATCCATTTTAAAGCCATTTTTAAGGCATTTCGCGCATACATGAAATGAACACATTTTTCTCCAAAACTATAACAGATGCAAGCTTGTCCTGTTTGGTGGAGATGATATTTAATAAAATAAGTAGAAATCCACTAAAAGTTTTGTTTGGTTATCTTGCAATCCCGAGATAATCGTCTCCATGCTCCAAATCCATTTTAAAGCCATTTTTAAGGCATTTCGCGCATACATGAAATGAACACATTTTTCTCCAAAACTATAACAGATGCAAGCTTGTCCTGTTTGGTTGAGATGATATTTAATAAAATAAGTAGAAATCCACTAAAAGTTTTGTTTGGTTATCTTGCAATCCCGAGATAATCGTCTCCATGCTCCAAATCCATTTTAAAGCCATTTTTAAGGCATTTCGCGCATACATGAAATGAACACATTTTTCTCCAAAACTATAACAGATGCAAGCTTGTCCTGTTTGGTGGAGATGATATTTAATAAAATAAGTAGAAATCCACTAAAAGTTTTGTTTGGTTATCTTGCAATCCCGAGATAATCGTCTCCATGCTCCAAATCCATTTTAAAGCCATTTTTAAGGCATTTCGCGCATACATGAAATGAACACATTTTTCTCCAAAACTATAACAGATGCAAGCTTGTCCTGTTTGGTGGAGATGATATTTAATAAAATAAGTAGAAATCCACTAAAAGTTTTGTTTGGTTATCTTGCAATCCCGAGATAATCGTCTCCATGCTCCAAATCCATTTTAAAGCCATTTTTAAGGCATTTCGCGCATACATGAAATGAACACATTTTTCTCCAAAACTATAACAGATGCAAGCTTGTCCTGTTTGGTGGAGATGATATTTAATAAAATAAGTAGAAATCCACTAAAAGTTTTGTTTGGTTATCTTGCAATCCCGAGATAATCGTCTCCATGCTCCAAATCCATTTTAAAGCCATTTTTAAGGCATTTCGCGCATACATGAAATGAACACATTTTTCTCCAAAACTATAACAGATGCAAGCTTGTCCTGTTTGGTGGAGATGATATTTAATAAAATAAGTAGAAATCCACTAAAAGTTTTGTTTGGTTATCTTGCAATCCCGAGATAATCGTCTCCATGCTCCAAATCCATTTTAAAGCCATTTTTAAGGCATTTCGCGCATACATGAAATGAACACATTTTTCTCCAAAACTATAACAGATGCAAGCTTGTCCTGTTTGGTGGAGATGATATTTAATAAAATAAGTAGAAATCCATTAAAAGTTTTGTTTGGTTATCTTGCAATCCCGAGATAATCGTCTCCATGCTCCAAATCCATTTTAAAGCCATTTTTAAGGCATTTCGCGCATACATGAAATGAACACATTTTTCTCCAAAACTATAACAGATGCAAGCTTGTCCTGTTTGGTGGAGATGATATTTAATAAAATAAGTAGAAATCCACTAAAAGTTTTGTTTGGTTATCTTGCAGACCAGGATGTGGACATAATAAAAAATTAGGGAACATGATAGGAGACATTTCTACAATACATATAATCATTCTTATCTATCTAATACGATGATAACAGCTCTCCATATCTGCAGTCCACCACAAGGACCACCCTCTCTAATCCCTGAAAAATGAAATCATCCTCAGTGATGAAGAGAGGGGGCTAAGTGCCCCCAATGGTCTCAGAGCATTGACTCTTCTAAGAGTCCTAAGAGTCCTGCTCACACTGATGGGGTGCAGCTGTGGGACCCTATTTTCAGAGATGATGTCCTCCACCCAACTCTCAAAAAGCTGAAAGGGTCTTCAGTAGAGATGGATAGTCGAGCTGGGCTATCAGACGGTCACCTCTGTAGCTGTAGTGTCATTTTTCCTATGGTCCAATGTGTAAATTAAACAAAAAAGTGCACGTTTGTTATGATGTCCAAGATGGGGACCAGGATGTGGACATAATAAAAAATTAGGGAACATGATAGGAGACATTTCTACAATACATATAATCATTCTTATCTATCTAATACGATGACAACAGCTCTCCATACCTGCAGTCCACCACAAGGACCACCCTCTCTAATCCCTGAAAAATGAAATCATCCTCAGGGACGAAGAGAGGGGGCTAAGCGCCCCCCATGGTTTTAGAGCATTGACTCTTCTAAGAGTCCTAAGAGTCCTGCTTACACTGATGGGGTGCAGCTGTGGGACCCTATTTTCAGAGATGATGTCCTCCACCCAACTCTCAAAAAGCTGAAAGGGTCTTCAGTAGAGATGGATTGTCGAGCTGGGCTATCAGACGGTCACCTCTGTAGCTGTAGTGTCATTTTTCCTATGGTCCAATGTGTAAATTAAACAAAAAAGTGCACGTTTGTTATGATGTCCAAGATGGGGACCAGGATGTGGACATAATAAAAAATTAGGTAACATGATAGGAGACATTTCTACAATACATATAATCATTCTTATCTATCTAATACGATGATAACAGCTCTCCATACCTGCAGTCCACCACAAGGACCACCCTCTCTAATCCCTGAAAAATGAAATCATCCTCAGTGACGAAGAGAGGGGGCTAAGCACCCCCCATGGTCTCAGAGCATTGACTCTTCTAAGAGTCCTAAGAGTCCTGCTCACACTGATGGGGTGCAGCTGTGGGACCCTATTTTCAGAGATGATGTCCTCCACCCAACTCTCAAAAAGCTGAAAGGGTCTTCAGTAGAGATGGATAGTCGAGCTGGGCTATCAGACGGTCACCTCTGTAGCTGTAGTGTCATTTTTCCTATGGTCCAATGTGTAAATTAAACAAAAAAGTGCACGTTTGTTATGATGTCCAAGATGGGGACCAGGATGTGGACATAATAAAAAATTAGGGAACATGATAGGAGACATTTCTACAATACATATAATCATTCTTATCTATCTAATACGATGACAACAGCTCTCCATACCTGCAGTCCACCACAAGGACCACCCTCTCTAATCCCTGAAAAATGAAATCATCCTCAGTGACGAAGAGAGGGGGCTAAGCGCCCCCATGGTCTCAGAGCATTAACTCTTCTAAGAGTCCTAAGAGTCATGCTCACACTGATGGGGTGCAGCTGTGGGACCCTATTTTCAGAGATGATGTCCTCCACCCAACTCTCAAAAAGCTGAAAGGGTCTTCAGTAGAGATGGATAGTCGAGCTGGGCTATCAGACGGTCACCTCTGTAGCTGTAGTGTTATTTTTCCTATGGTCCAATGTGTAAATTAAACAAAAAAGTGCACGTTTGTTATGATGTCCAAGATGGGGACCAGGATGTGGACATAATAAAAAATTAGGGAACATGATAGGAGACATTTCTACAATACATATAATCATTCTTATCTATCTAATACGATGACAACAGCTCTCCATACCTGCAGTCCACCACAAGGACCACGCTCTCTAATCCCTGAAAAATGAAATCATCCTCAGTGACGAAGAGAGGGGGCCAAGCGCCCCCCATGGTACCAGAGCATTGACTCTTCTAAGAGTCCTAAGAGTCCTGCTCACACTGATGGGGTGAAGCTGTGGGACCCTATTTTCAGAGATGATGTCCTCCACCCAACTCTCAAAAAGCTGAAAGGGTCTTCAGTAGAGATGGATAGTCGAGCTGGGCTATCAGACGGTCACCTCTGTAGCTGTAGTGTCATTTTTCCTATGGTCCAATGTGTAAATTAAACAAAAAAGTGCACGTTTGTTATGATGTCCAAGATGGGGACCAGGATGTGGACATAATAAAAAATTAGGGAACATGATAGGAGACATTTCTACAATACATATAATCATTCTTATCTATCTAATACGATGATAACAGCTCTCCATAACTGCAGTCCACCACAAGGACCACCCTCTCTAATCCCTGAAAAATGAAATCATCCTCAGTGACGAAGAGAGGGGGCTAAGTGCCCCCAATGGTCTCAGAGCATTGACTCTTCTAAGAGTCCTAAGAGTCCTGCTCACACTGATGGGGTGCAGCTGTGGGACCCTATTTTCAGAGATGATGTCCTCCACCCAAATCTCAAAATGCTGAAAGGGTCTTCAGTAGAGATGGATAGTCGAGCTGGGCTATCAGACGGTCACCTCTGTAGCTGTAGTGTCATTTTTCCTATGGTCCAATGTGTAAATTAAACAAAAAAGTGCACGTTTGTTATGATGTCCAAGATGGGGACCAGGATGTGGACATAATAAAAAATTAGGGAACATGATAGGAGACATTTCTACAATACATATAATCATTCTTATCTATCTAATACGATGACAACAGCTCTCCATACCTGCAGTCCACCACAAGGACCACCCTCTCTAATCCCTGAAAAATGAAATCATCCTCAGTGACGAAGAGAGGGGGCTAAGCGCCCCCATGGTCTCAGAGCATTAACTCTTCTAAGAGTCCTAAGAGTCCTGCTCACACTGATGGGGTGCAGCTGTGGGACCCTATTTTCAGAGATGATGTCCTCCACCCAACTCTCAAAAAGCTGAAAGGGTCTTCAGTAGAGATGGATAGTCGAGCTGGGCTATCAGACGGTCACCTCTGTAGCTGTAGTGTCATTTTTCCTATGGTCCAATGTGTAAATTAAACAAAAAAGTGCACGTTTGTTATGATGTCCAAGATGGGGACCAGGATGTGGACATAATAAAAAATTAGGGAACATGATAGGAGACATTTCTACAATACATATAATCATTCTTATCTATCTAATACGATGACAACAGCTCTCCATACCTGCAGTCCACCACAAGGACCACCCTCTCTAATCCCTGAAAAATGAAATCATCCTCAGTGACGAAGAGAGGGGGCCAAGCGCCCCCCATGGTACCAGAGCATTGACTCTTCTAAGAGTCCTAAGAGTCCTGCTCACACTGATGGGGTGAAGCTGTGGGACCCTATTTTCAGAGATGATGTCCTCCACCCAACTCTCAAAAAGCTGAAAGGGTCTTCAGTAGAGATGGATAGTCGAGCTGGGCTATCAGACGGTCACCTCTGTAGCTGTAGTGTCATTTTTCCTATGGTCCAATGTGTAAATTAAACAAAAAAGTGCACGTTTGTTATGATGTTCAAGATGGGGACCAGGATGTGGACATAATAAAAAATTAGGGAACATGATAGGAGACATTTCTACAATACATATAATCATTCTTATCTATCTAATACGATCACAACAGCTCTCCATACCTGCAGTCCACCACAAGGACCACTCTCTCTAATCCCTGAAAAATGAAATCATCCTCAGTGACGAAGAGAGGGGGCTAAGCGCCCCCCATGGTCTCAGAGCATTGACTCTTCTAAGAGTCCTAAGATTCCTGCTCACACTGATGGGGTGCAGCTGTGGGACCCTATTTTCAGAGATGGTGTCCTCCACCCAACTCTCAAAAAGCTGAAAGGGTCTTCAGTAGAGATGGATAGTCGAGCTGGGCTATCAGACGGTCACCTCTGTAGCTGTAGTGTCATTTTTCCTATGGTCCAATTTGTAAATTAAACAAAAAAGTGCACGTTTGTTATGATTTCCAAGATGGGGACCAGGATGTGGACATAATAAAAAAATAGGGAACATGATAGGAGACATTTCTACAATACATATAATCATTCTTATCTATCTAATACGATGACAACAGCTCTCCATACCTGCAGTCCACCACAAGGACCACCCTCTCTATTCCCTGAAAAGTGAAATCATCCTCAGTGACGAGGAGAGGGGGCTAAGCGCCCCCCATGGTCTCAGAGCATTGACTCTTCTAAGAGTCCTAAGAGTCCTGCTCACACTGATGGGGTGCAGCTGTGGGACCCTATTTTCAATGATGATGTTCTCCACCCAACTCTCAAAAAGCTGAAAGGGTCTTCAGTAGAGATGGATAGTCGAGCTGGGCTATCAGACGGTCACCTCTGTAGCTGTAGTGTCATTTTTCCTATGGTCCAATGTGTAAATTAAACAAAAAAGTGCACGTTTGTTATGATGTCCAAGATGGGGACCAGGATGTGGACATAATAAAAAATTAGGGAACATGATAGGAGACATTTCTACAATACATATAATCATTCTTATCTATTTAATACGATGACAACAGCTCTCCATACCTGCAGTCCACTACAAGGACCACCCTCTCTAATCCCTGAAAAATGAAATCATCCTCAGTGACGAAGAGAGGGGGCTAAGCGCCCCCATGGTCTCAGAGCATTGACTCTTCTAAGAGTCCTAAGAGTCCTGCTCACACTGATGGGGTGCAGCTGTGGGACCCTATTTTCAGAGATGATGTCCTCCACCCAACTCTCAAAAAGCTGAAAGGTTCTTCAGTAGAGATGGATAGTCGAGCTGGGCTATCAGACGGTCACCTCTGTAGCTGTAGTGTCATTTTTCCTATGGTCCAATGTGTAAATTAAACAAAAAAGTGCACGTTTGTTATGATGTCCAAGATGGGGACCAGGATGTGGACATAATAAAAAATTAGGGAACATGATAGGAGACATTTCTACAATACATATAATCATTCTTATCTATCTAATACGATGATAGCAGCTCTCCATATCTGCAGTCCACCACAAGGACCACCCTCTCTAATCCCTGAAAAATGAAATCATCCTCAGTGATGAAGAGAGGGGGCTAAGTGCCCCCAATGGTCTCAGAGCATTGACTCTTCTAAGAGTCCTAAGAGTCCTGCTCACACTGATGGGGTGCAGCTGTGGGACCCTATTTTCAGAGATGATGTCCTCCACCCAACTCTCAAAAAGCTGAAAGGGTCTTCAGTAGAGATGGATAGTCGAGCTGGGCTATCAGACGGTCACCTCTGTAGCTGTAGTGTCATTTTTCCTATGGTCCAATGTGTAAATTAAACAAAAAAGTGCACGTTTGTTATGATGTCCAAGATGGGGACCAGGATGTGGACATAATAAAAAATTAGGGAACATGATAGGAGAAATTTCTACAATACATATAATCATTCTTATCTATCTAATACGATGACAACAGCTCTCCATACCTGCAGTCCACCACAAGGACCACCCTCTCTAATCCCTGAAAAATGAAATCATCCTCAGTGACGAAGAGAGGGGGCTAAGCGCCCCCATGGTCTCAGAGCATTAACTCTTCTAAGAGTCCTAAGAGTCCTGCTCACACTGATGGGGTGCAGCTGTGGGACCCTATTTTCAGAGATGATGTCCTCCACCCAACTCTCAAAAAGCTGAAAGGGTCTTCAGTAGAGATGGATAGTCGAGCTGGGCTATCAGACAGTCACCTCCGTAGCTGTAGTGTCATTTTTCCTATGGTCCAATGTGTAAATTAAACAAAAAAGTGCACGTTTGTTATGATGTCCAAGATGGGGACCAGGATGTGGACATAATAAAAAATTAGGGAACATGATAGGAGACATTTCTACAATACATATAATCATTCTTATCTATCTAATACGATGACAACAGCTCTCCATACCTGCAGTCCACCACAAGGACCACCCTCTCTAATCCCTGAAAAATGAAATCATCCTCAGGGACGAAGAGAGGGGGCTAAGCGCCCCCCATGGTTTTAGAGCATTGACTCTTCTAAGAGTCCTAAGAGTCCTGCTTACACTGATGGGGTGCAGCTGTGGGACCCTATTTTAAGAGATGATGTCCTCCACCCAACTCTCAAAAAGCTGAAAGGGTCTTCAGTAGAGTTGGATAGTCGAGCTGGGCTATCAGACGGTCACCTCTGTAGCTGTAGTGTCATTTTTCCTATGGTCCAATGTGTAAATTAAACAAAAAAGTGCACGTTTGTTATGATGTCCAAGATGGGGACCAGGATGTGGACATAATAAAAAATTAGGGAACATGATAGGAGACATTTCTACAATACATATAATCATTCTTATCTATCTAATACGATCACAACAGCTCTCCATACCTGCAGTCCACCACAAGGACCACCCTCTCTATTCCCTGAAAAGTGAAATCATCCTCAGTGACGAAGAGAGGGGGCTAAGCGCCCCCCATGGTCTCAGAGCATTGACTCTTCTAAGAGTCCTAAGAGTCCTGCTCACACTGATGGGGTGCAGCTGTGGGACCCTATTTTCAGAGATGATGTTCTCCACCAAACTCTCAAAAAGCTGAAAGGGTCTTCAGTAGAGATGGATAGTCGAGCTGGGCTATCAGACGGTCACCGCTGTAGCTATAGTGTCATTTTTCCTATGGTCCAATGTGTAAATTAAACAAAAAAGTGCACGTTTGTTATGATGTCCAAGATGGGGACCAGGATGTGGACATAATAAAAAATTAGGGAACATGATAGGAGACATTTCTACAATACATATAATCATTCTTATCTATTTAATACGATGACAACAGCTCTCCATACCTGCAGTCCACCACAAGGACCACCCTCTCTAATCCCTGAAAAATGAAATCATCCTCAGTGACGAAGAGAGGGGTATAAGCGCCCCCCATGGTCTCAGAGCATTGACTCTTCTAAGAGTCCTAAGAGTCCTGCTCACACTGATGGGGTGCAGCTGTGGGACCCTATTTTCAGAGATGATGTCCTCCACCCAACTCTCAAAAAGCTGAAAGGGTCTTCAGTAGAGATGGATTGTCGAGCTGGGCTATCAGACGGTCACCTCTGTAGCTGTAGTGTCATTTTTCCTATGGTCCAATGTGTAAATTAAACAAAAAAGTGCACGTTTGTTATGATGTCCAAGATGGGGACCAAAATGTGGACATAATAAAAAATTAGGGAACATGATAGGAGACATTTCTACAATACATATAATCATTCTTATCTATCTAATACGATGATAACAGCTCTCCATACCTGCAGTCCACCACAAGGACCACCCTTTCTAATCCCTGAAAAATGAAATCATCCTCAGTGACGAAGAGAGGGGGCTAAGTGCCCCCAATGGTCTCAGAGCATTGACTTTTCTAAGAGTCCTAAGAGTCATGCTCACACTGATGGGGTGCAGCTGTGGGACCCTATTTTCAGAGATGATGTCCTCCACCCAACTCTCAAAAAGCTGAAAGGGTCTTCAGTAGAGATGGATAGTCGAGCTGGGCTATCAGACGGTCACCTCTGTAGCTGTAGTGTCATTTTTCCTATGGTCCAATGTGTAAATTAAACAAAAAAGTGCACGTTTGTTATGATGTCCAAGATGGGGACCAGGATGTGGACATAATAAAAAATTAGGGAACATGATAGGAGACATTTCTACAATACATATAATCATTCTTATCTATCTAATACAATGACAACAGCTCTCCATACCTGCAGTCCACCACAAGGACCACCCTCTCTAATCCCTGAAAAATGAAATCATCCTCAGTGACGAAGAGAGGGGGCCAAGCGCCCCCCATGGTACCAGAGCATTGACTCTTCTAAGAGTCCTAAGAGTCCTGCTCACATTGATGGGGTGAAGCTGTGGGACCCTATTTTCAGAGATGATGCCCTCCACCCAACTCTCAAAAAGCTGAAAGGGTCTTCAGTAGAGATGGATAGTCGAGCTGGGCTATCAGACGGTCACCTCTGTAGCTGTAGTGTCATTTTTCCTATGGTCCAATGTGTAAATTAAACAAAAAAGTGCACGTTTGTTATGATGTCCAAGATGGGGACCAGGATGTGGACATAATAAAAAATTAGGGAACATGATAGGAGAAATTTCTACAATACATATAATCATTCTTATCTATCTAATACGATGACAACAGCTCTCCATACCTGCAGTCCACCACAAGGACCACCCTCTCTAATCCCTGAAAAATGAAATCATCCTCAGTGACGAAGAGAGGGGGCTAAGCGCCCCCATGGTCTCAGAGCATTAACTCTTCTAAGAGTCCTAAGAGTCCTGCTCACACTGATGGGGTGCAGCTGTGGGACCCTATTTTCAGAGATGATGTCCTCCACCCAACTCTCAAAAAGCTGAAAGGGTCTTCAGTAGAGATGGATAGTCGAGCTGGGCTATCAGACAGTCACCTCTGTAGCTGTAGTGTCATTTTTCCTATGGTCCAATGTGTAAATTAAACAAAAAAGTGCACGTTTGTTATGATGTCCAAGATGGGGACCAGGATGTGGACATAATAAAAAATTAGGGAACATGATAGGAGACATTTCTACAATACATATAATCATTCTTATCTATCTAATACGATGACAACAGCTCTCCATACCTGCAGTCCACCACAAGGACCACCCTCTCTAATCCCTGAAAAATGAAATCATCCTCAGGGACGAAGAGAGGGGGCTAAGCGCCCCCCATGGTTTTAGAGCATTGACTCTTCTAAGAGTCCTAAGAGTCCTGCTTACACTGATGGGGTGCAGCTGTGGGACCCTATTTTAAGAGATGATGTCCTCCACCCAACTCTCAAAAAGCTGAAAGGGTCTTCAGTAGAGTTGGGTAGTCGAGCTGGGCTATCAGACGGTCACCTCTGTAGCTGTAGTGTCATTTTTCCTATGGTCCAATGTGTAAATTAAACAAAAAAGTGCACGTTTGTTATGATGTCCAAGATGGGGACCAGGATGTGGACATAATAAAAAATTAGGGAACATGATAGGAGACATTTCTACAATACATATAATCATTCTTATCTATCTAATACGATCACAACAGCTCTCCATACCTGCAGTCCACCACAAGGACCACCCTCTCTATTCCCTGAAAAGTGAAATCATCCTCAGTGACGAAGAGAGGGGGCTAAGCGCCCCCCATGGTCTCAGAGCATTGACTCTTCTAAGAGTCCTAAGAGTCCTGCTCACACTGATGGGGTGCAGCTGTGGGACCCTATTTTCAGAGATGATGTTCTCCACCAAACTCTCAAAAAGCTGAAAGGGTCTTCAGTAGAGATGGATAGTCGAGCTGGGCTATCAGACGGTCACCGCTGTAGCTATAGTGTCATTTTTCCTATGGTCCAATGTGTAAATTAAACAAAAAAGTGCACGTTTGTTATGATGTCCAAGATGGGGACCAGGATGTGGACATAATAAAAAATTAGGGAACATGATAGGAGA
>NW_027443863.1:0-33643 GCF_048569485.1 Anomaloglossus baeobatrachus | reverse complement strand
ACTTGGTGAGCTGTCACTGAATGGGTGGGCTGAAGCAATGGTGGATGCTGCTGTTTGGATAGCATGTGTATCTACTGAGAACAGCTTATCAATGGTGGCAAATCGGAGCAGCTTAATCTCTTGCTCTCCGCAGTTCAACACTCTCATGGGCACTCTTCCCTTCCATATTAATGAATAAAACTATGATGTAAATAGCATATAGATACCCCACAAATGCAGATAAAAGTAGGTTATGGGAAAAGGGGGAAGAGAGAAACAGGAAAATAGTGGAATAAAGTATACCTTCCAGGTGGGAGAGGAAATGGCAGCACAGCCAGTGGAGGTGAAGCAAGGGGAGCCTGCAACTAAAGAGTTGAGAGCGTTATCACATGGTGACTGAGCCTGATTGTAACGGGAGCATAGAGGTGCCGATCCTGTCTTACCTGCGTTGGTGTAGAAGTGGGTGTCCTGTGGTGGAGTCAGCTATGTGCAGTGGTGGCCGTGGGTTCTTTTATGTGCGACCGTAGTAATAGCTGCGCCCACTTCCTGTATGGGAGTGGAATGCAGTGAGGGTAATGGAACGCACGCCTGCGCATTTGTGTTTAACGTCGCGCATGTGCAGAACGGAGAAAAGGCTGCGCTCACTTCCTAATGAAAGGGAGTGAGACGCATCTGGGAAGGGAAGGGAAAAGATTAGGGTTTGGGGATGATGAAAGGGCTTTCTACGGGCAAGGATGGCAAAGGGTGGCAGTGACGGAAAGTCAGGCAGCCTGTCCTGTCCTGTCCTGTCCGTCCGTCTTTTTGTATCATGAATTGGAAAGACTGCAAGGGGGAGGGGAGGTGCTTGTGTCCAAAAGGAGGAGTTATTCAGATTCATTGCAGTGGGCGGCGGCTGCAAAAAGCACCATTCTTCTTGTTTTTGCTCTGCAAAACAGCCTTTTCAAGGGTTGGCTTGGGTGACAAAATGTCTTCTGTAGGCGTGGGTTTGTCTCCCTCTCCCTAAGATGTGTCCGGTATAGGCCAGGGTGCCACTCAAGGCCGTAACCAATTCGGGTTATAGCTTCTCGGCCTTTTGGCTAAGATCAAGTGTAGTTTCGGAGGACGCTACCTTGGTCGGTACTGGAAGGTGCCTGGGATTGCACGTCTGCCGGCCTTGAGGAAGTGTGTGCGCCTTCTGGTGACACATAGCCCTCTTGTGCCTGGACGGTTCCCAGGCAACGGGAGGCGATCACCTTTGTTATTTTGAAGTCCTACTGATAAACAGAAAAAAAAAAAAATTAAATCTGTTCTTATCAGTTTAATATCTGATACGTCCCCTCTCTGGGGACCATATATTAAATGGATTTTTAGAACAAGGAGATGGAAAAAATCTTGCTCTGTCCACTGCACGCATTGACCTGGTATTGCAGTACCTCCAGGACCGGTGCACCCCTTCTTAACCCAGTTTCCAAAAGCAGAACTCAATTCACCTGATTCAAATGAGCCCCATTAGTTAATTGAAAGAAAGCAAAAACTTTATATGCACCTCAATTTGGCCAATTCACTTTTCACACTTTCACCCTTTTTTTTATCTTTCACACCTTTTACTTGCTTTATTGATGCAAAAAGCTGTGCCAAATAGCAAACTCATCTCCACTCAACTTGACCAACTCTGCTATGTCCCGTGCAGTATCTTATTCTCAGTCTTATCTAGATCATTTGCAATTGAATAGAATAGATCCCTTTTGGCTGCTTATGACTGTGTAAAATATGTAGTTTTACTGGGCTGGGATGAGAGAATCCATTGAAGCATGGTGTAGGGATTGTGGTTCCTGTGTGCTAAGAAGAGAGGCTGGCACCAGCCAGAAAGCCCCATTGCAGCCAATAATCACTTAATAACTTTTTCAACTTGTCATCATATGGGAGGCCTTCCATTCCTTGTAGTAGTCTAGTTGCCCACCTTTGAACTGACTCTAACTTCTGAATGTCCTTATTAAAATGTGGAGCCCAAAACTGGTTCCCATATTCCAGATGTAGCCTTACAAGTGATTTATAGAGGTGTAACAATACGTTGGGATCACGGGATCTAATCTCCCTTTTTATACACCCTAAAATCTTGTCCCAAGCAGCATTCCATCAGCCTCTGGAAGGTTCCTGGCGCATTGCACAGCTCGAAGGGCATGCTTTTGAACTCGCAGAGACCCATAGGGGTGGCGAAGGCGGTCTTCTCCCGGTCTGCCTCAGCAACGGACACTTGCCAATAGTGACTAGTGAGATCAAGGGTAGAAAAATAATTTGCAGTTCTCAATGCAGCTAGCGATTCCTCAATACGGGGAGTGGTGCCGTCCTTCTTTTTTAACAGGATCAACAGAGCTGCCCAAAGGCTACAACTGTCACGGATAACCCCAGCCGCCTTCATGTTGCTCAACATGTACTTGGTACACTGGCAATGTGAAGGTGGTATTGGCTTATAGCTCTCTTTGATGGGTGGGTGTGCACCTGTGGGGATGTGGTGTTGGACCCCTTTTATTCCCCCAAAATCTAGCGGGCTTCCCACCGGTAACCCGCTCCCCAGCTTGGATGGATGCTGAGGGAGCCCCTTTTGCCCGCAGGCTCTGGCCCTGGGAACTGTAGCCTTGGCGGTGACTGTGCTTCCCTCTACGGTGTGAGCTGTTGCCTTCAATCGGGTCTTGACTGCTGGGAAACCCTGGAGGTTCCTGTCGCTAACGGATTTGACCGGTTTTACGGCGACTCCTAGCCTGGTCGGGGTCCGTAGGCCCTGCCGGATGGTGCTGGCTTCTCTTCACTCCCCGATCTGGTACCGGCGGGCCACCGCCCATCCCCGGTCCGTACGGTTCACTCCAATCAGCCTCTCCTGCAGAAGGTCACCACCGTCTGCCAACCTTGCTGAGTGCCCGGGCCACACACCCGGACACGGTCAGTCTCCTCTCCTCTTCACTTCTCTAACTCCAAAACTGATCTCTAATCTGACTCCTTTTCCCGCCTCCAGGACTGTGAACTCCTCAGTGGGTGGGATCAACCGCCTGGCCCACCCCCTGGTGTGGACATCAACCCCTGGAGGAAGGCAACTAGGATTTGTGTTTAGCTTCGGTGTGCCTAGCCGGAGTGTAGAGTGTGTTGGTGTAGTACCTGTGACGACCTGGCTTGTCCAGGGCGCCCATGTGGGGTGTTGGCAGTGTATTTGCGCCTGCGTTCAAAGGTTTGCTGAATGGATAACTGAACGCTGCGCTGGGACAAGGACGTGCTTGATGATGGTGTTATTTCTGAGTAGGCAACTGCAGGTGCAGGACCGGAGGAGGCTTGTTCGCAGGCAGCATGGACAGGGGATTGGCTCGCATGCACAACCAGCGAAGACGTAGCAGTGACATTAGCAAGCACTGCTCCTCGACTCTGTTGTACTTCCCACAAAGTCGGGTGCTTGGCTGACATGTGCCTGATCATGCTGGTGGTGGTCAGGCTGCTAGTTTTGGTACCCCTGCTGATGCTGGCACGGCAGGTGTTGCAAATGGCCTTTTTAGAATCATCTGGATCCAACTTAAAAAACTGCCAGACTCGGGAAGACCTAACATTTGTACAGGCACCTTGTGTCGTGTTGTTGTTCCGGGGAACGGTTGCCTGACTTCTGCCTGGAGCCACCACCCTGCTTCTTACTGCCTGTTGGGATGCTACGCCTCCCTCCCCCTGTGCACTGCTGTCCTCGCTCTGCATATCCTCCTGCCAGGTTGGGTCAGTTACTGGATCATCCACCACGTCGTCTTCCTCTTCCGCACCCTGCTCCTCCTCCTGACTTCCTGACAATTGTGTCTCATCATCGTCCACCCCTTGTTGAGACACGTTGCCAACTTCGTGAGAACGTGGCTGCTCAAATATTTGGCCATCTGTACATACGATCTCCTCATGACCCACTTCAACATGAGCTGGCGAGAGGCCAGAATGTGCGAATGGAAACGTGAACAGCTCTTCCGAGTGTCCAAGTGTGGGATCATTAATGTCCGAGGACGTGTACTCAGCCTTGTGGTAGGAAGGAGGATCAGGTTCTGAAATGTGCGGTGCAGTATCACGGCTACTGACACTTGACCGTGTGGAAGACAGAGTGTTTGTGGTGGTGCCAATCTGACTGGAAGCATTATCCGCTATCCAACTAACAACCTGTTGACACTGGTCTTGGTTCAAGAGCGGTGTACTGCTGCGGTCCCCAAGAATTTGGGACAGGATGTGCGAGCGACTAGATGTGGCCCTTTGTTGTGGCAAAATTAGAGCTTGCCCACGACCTCGGCCTCTGCCTGCACCACCATCACGTCCACTTCCTTGTTCCTTGCCAACGCCCTTGCGCATTTTGCAATGCTGTGCTGACGTGTATTCACTAGACTTGGGCGTTATATCAAAGTTTGTGCAAATTGTGCACCTGTACGCTGCCACCGACAGGCACACACGTGCGGTTTTTAAATGCAAGCACGGACGCACTAAGAACCTAACAGGTTTTAGGAGCAAAAATTAATGACGAGAACTCTGACACTATCAGCCACTGCTGACTGACGTGTATTATACACTACACTTGTGCGTTATATAATAGTTTGGTAAAAACGCACACAAGTGCACCTGTACGCTGCCACCGACAGGCACACACGTGCGGTTTTTAAATGCAAGCACGGACGCACTAAGAACCTAACACAGGTTTTAGGAGCAAAAATTAATGACGAGAACTCTGACACTATCAGCCACTGCTGACTGACGTGTATTATACACTACACTTGTGCGTTATATAATAGTTTGGTAAAAACGCACACAAGTGCACCTGTACGCTGCCACCGACAGGCACACACGTGCGGTTTTTAAATGCAAGCACGGACGCACTAAGAACCTAACACAGGTTTTAGGAGCAAAAATTAATGACGAGAACTCTGACACTATCAGCCACTGCTGACTGACGTGTATTATACACTACACTTGTGCGTTATATAATAGTTTGGTAAAAACGCACACAAGTGCACCTGTACGCTGCCACCGACAGGCACACACGTGCGGTTTTTAAATGCAAGCACGGACGCACTAAGAACCTAACACAGGTTTTAGGAGCAAAAATTAATGACGAGAACTCTGACACTATCAGCCACTGCTGACTGACGTGTATTATACACTACACTTGTGCGTTATATAATAGTTTGGTAAAAACGCACACAAGTGCACCTGTACGCTGCCACCGACAGGCACACACGTGCGGTTTTTAAATGCAAGCACGGACGCACTAAGAACCTAACACAGGTTTTAGGAGCAAAAATTAATGACGAGAACTCTGACACTATCAGCCACTGCTGACTGACGTGTATTATACACTACACTTGTGCGTTATATAATAGTTTGGTAAAAACGCACACAAGTGCACCTGTACGCTGCCACCGACAGGCACACACGTGCGGTTTTTAAATGCAAGCACGGACGCACTAAGAACCTAACAGGTTTTAGGAGCGACAATTGCTGAGAAGTCTGACACTATCAGGACTGTTTTAGACTGTGTACACCAGCCCCAGATATGATGAAGGCTGGTATACGGTCACCACTAGGAATGGCTATATACCCTGCCTGCCTGCCTGCCTGCCTGCCTGTATACTGCTACAATAGTCCTGACAAGGACTCTTTTGGTCACTAGCCTGTATTCCAACCTGGCTATACCCTGCCTGTATACAGCAACAATAGTCCTGAGAAGGACTCTGCTACTGTACTCCGACCTGGCTATACCCTGCCTGCCTGTATACAACTAGAATAGTCCTGAGAAGGACTTTTGGTCACACTGTTTGCAGCCCTGCTACGGAAATAGCTATAAAGGGCCGCAAACCTTTCCCTGAAGCAGCGACCCTCTCCCTGCACTGACTGTCTGGATAGCTGTGAGCAGAGCACAGCGCGCCCGCCGGTATAAAGGCTCGGTCACGCTGTGCAGGCCGGCCAATCACTGCAATTCCACAACTAACAGGGCTGTGGCATTGCAGTGGTCTGCCAGCCAATCCCTGCATGAGGGCTGGCTCTCAAAAGAGCGCCAACATGCAGGGATGAAGACCACGAGTACAGCACGAGTATCGCGAGATTACTCGGTCCCCGTCGAGTAGACCGAGTACAGTGATACTCGTGCGAGTACCGAGTAGTAACAAGCATGCTCGCTCATCACTATTTATTAGTAAAATGGCTTACACTCCCCTTTTTTCCACTTTTTTCTTCACTACTTTTATAAAGAAATTTTTCCTTTCTTTATTCTTAATGCAATTTTATATAGCAACACCACCATTTTTTGCCACGAACATAATTTTTCTTGTCCGTCATCCCGTTCACCCTTACAGGGTTGTGGACAGATGCACTTGTCACTACACTTCTAAGACTCAATACAGGGTCTGGAGCTCAATGCTCCCTTTTTGTTTTTTTTTTCTTCTTTTTTTTCTTTTTTTCATTTTGTCCTTCTTCTTCTTCTTTTTCTGATTTTTGTCTCAAAAAGCTGATGAAATTTGAAACACTATACCCCAGTGATTTTATAAATGTTTCTCAATATATCACTTGAGAACTTTTATGGCCGGTATTGTAACAGTTGACCATCCCGGCAGTATTTGAAATACAGCAGTCAGTCCTCTGACGTAGCTCCATATGTGTATATATAGAGGTTCTTCCTCCTTTGATTGCATACTGTTCTTTTTTTGCCCTGATGAAGGAGACAGTGATCTCTGAAACACATTGACCGGAAAAAAGAATAAAGAGATGAAATAATTAACATCAGTTTCCTTTGGTGACAGCGCGGCACGCACCCGATTTTCCTCCTATACGTTATTGCTCTTCTACTAGGGGCTGCGGCTGTCGCCATTTGTAACGTGCATTTAGGGGTTGTGACTGGCACAACCTTAATAGGTGAGTGCAACTACTATTAATTATTTGTTACCTTACCAGGTAAGACCCTAATTTGTGCGTCTGCTCCAGAGTTATTTACCTGATTATTAATATCTGACAGGCAGTGATTGATCCTGCATTCTCACCTTCCTCTCTGTTGCACATTCTTATTGTTCCTATATGCTCTCTATTTCCATCAGACTTTTTTTGTCCTTCGGTGGGGCTCTAACATATGTGCACCATTTATTATTTATTTTTATGGATTCCTTTCTTTTTTCATGCTAGCGTTCATTATGCAGTAGTCATTCATGATATATCTTATATTTGTGAATCCATTAGGGCTCTATATGTCTGGTGCATCACATTGGGTCTTTTCAGTGCACAATAGGCACCTTTTTCTGTTATGCTCTGCTGCCACCTTATGGACATCCTATCAGTGATGCCAGAAAAAAATGGACATGTCTCCGTGCAGCAATCACGGACACGCGGGAACGCCGCACGGAGACACGTGCAGTGAAAAATCACTGATGTGTGAGCAGACCCATTCATTATAATGGATCTGCGTATCTCAGTGATTCTGTTATGTTTAAAAAAAAGCACAAACGTACCAGAATCACTGACGTGTGAAACAGGCCTTATAGTGTTTTGATTTATGTATGTATTATACAACTTCTGTGGATCTTGTATGAGTGACTTTTCTTCATTTTATCGGATTGTTTTAAAATATTGAAATAAAGTCACGCTTCCTATGCATCCTTTTGTATTCTGATTGGCTACTATAATACAGTTTTTAGGCACTGAGATCGATACCAGAGGCATGGTCTTCCGCTTACCAGAGGATAAGCTCAAAAGGCTAAGGGACATAATAGAAGGGTTTAGTGCTGTTAAGAAGGTGGCATTAAGATAAATGAAATATATCTTCTCGGTCTTCTCGTTTTCTTGCTGAGTTGTGCCAATGGACAGAGTTTTTTCTAGACATTTGCTATTGGAAACTCAGGGAACCAAAGCTCCTGGATAGAGTTGAGCGCGGTTCGTGGTTCGTGGTTCTCCAGTTCTAGGCTCGAGTGATTTTGGGGCATGTTCTAGATCGAACTAGAACTCGAGTTTTTTGCAAAAGCTCGATAGTTCTAGAAACGTTCGAGAACGGTTCTAGCAGCCAAAAAACAGCTAAATCATAGCTTGGTTTCTGCTGTAATAGTGTAAGTCACTCTGTGAATCAAACTATTATCACATTTCAGTGTATAGTGTGCGTGAACAGCGCCTTCAGATCACTGCTGTTTCTATAATGGCGATCGCCATTTTTTTTTTTTTTTTCTTGTCTTCCTTCCCTAAGTGCGCGCGTCTTGTGGGGCGGGCCAGCATGTCAGCCAATCACAGACACACACACAGCTAAGTTGACTTTGAGCCAGAGAAGCAACGGCATGTGTGATAGGATCTGCATGTCACATGTCCCTGCATTATAAAACCGGACATTTTCTTCACGGACGCCATTATCTGCCTTCTGCGTCTTTGGTGTCAGACATCACTGTCGCAGCTCCGTCCTCCTGAGTCCTATAGCCGATACAGCTGTATGCGCTGCATACACAGCGTTAGACAGCATAGGGAGAGCACTTTATAGCAGTCCTTTTAAGGACTCAAACCGGCAGGGTCAGAGAGCCATAGGTGACAGGTCCTGCAAACAGCAACAGCATCTGTGTAGCCAAGGTCAGGGATTTCCTCCCTGCATTTCACCATTAGGAGGGAATAGAAAGGCAGGCTTCCATTCCTCTACCCAGAGCACCACAATCCTGCCACTGTACCCTCCTATCCTCTGCACACTCCAACTCATTATAACTAAGCCATTATACTAGCAAACACTCAGTGTACCTAGTGGCATCCTATCTGTGGCTATTGGACTTTGCTATAGTCCCACTAGTGCAAAGACATTTGCAGAGCACGTCTGCCTGCATTGCACACTCCAACTTTTTTAAACTAAGCAATTTTACTAGCAAACACTCAGTGTACCTAGTGGCATCCTATACGTGGCTATTGGACTTTGCTATAGTCCCACTAGTGCCAAGACATTTGCAGAGCGCATCTGCCTGCGTTGCACACTCCAACTAATTTTAACTTAGCCATTATACTAGCAAACACTCAGTGTACCTAGTGGCATCCTATACGTGGCTATTGGACCTTGCTATAGTCCCACTAGTGCCAAGACATTTGCAGAGCGCATCTGCCTGCGTTGCACACTCCAACTAATTATAAGTAAGCCATTATTATTATTATTATTATTATTTATTATTATAGCGCCATTTATTCCATGGCGCTTTACAAGTGAAAGGGTATACGTACAACAATCATTAACAGTACATAACAGACTGGTACAGGAGGAGAGAGGACCCTGCCCGCGAGGGCTTACAGTCTACAGGGAATGGGTGATGGTACAATAGGTGAGGACAGAGCTGGTTGCGCAGTGGTCTACTGGACTGAGGGCTGTTGTAGGTTATAGGCTTGTTGGAAGAGGTGGGTCTTGAGGTTCCTCTTGAAGCTTTCCACGGTAGGGGAGAGTCTGATGTGCTGAGGTAGAGCATTCCAAAGTATGGGGGATGCACGGGAGAAATCTTGTACGCGATTGTGGGAAGAGGAGATAAGGGAGGAGCAGAGAAGGAGATCTTGTGAGGATCTGAGGTTGCGTGCAGGTAGGTACCGGGAGACTAGGTCACAGATGTAGGGAGGAGACAGGTTGTGCATGGCTTTGTATGTCATGGTTAGTGTTTTGAACTGGAGTCGTTGGGTGATGGGAAGCCAGTGAAGGGATTGGCAGAGTGGCGAGGCTGGGGAGTAGCGAGGGGAGAGGTGGATTAAGCGGGCCGCAGAGTTTAGGATAGATTGGAGGGGTGCAAGAGTGTTGGAAGGGAGGCCAGAGAGCAGGAGGTTGCAGTAGTCGAGGCGGGAGATGATGAGGGCATGCACTAATGTTTTTGCTGATTCTTGGTTAAGGAAAGCACGGATCCGGGAGATGTTTTTGAGTTGTAATCGGCATGAGGTGAAGAGGGCTTGGATGTGTGGCTTGAAGGATAGAGCAGAGTCGAGGGTCACTCCAAGGCAACGAGCTTGTGAGACTGGGGAGAGTAAGCAACCATCGAGTTTGATGGAAAGGCTTGTTGGAGGAGATGAGTGAGGAGGAGGAAAGACAATGAATTCTGTTTTGTCCATGTTAAGTTTTAGGAATCGCACAGAGAAGAAGGATGAAATAGCAGACAGACATTGTGGGATTCTGGTTAGTAGAGAGGTAATGTCAGGTCCATTATACTAGCAAACACTCAGTGTACCTAGTGGCATCCTATCTGTGGCTATTGGACTTTGCTATAGTCCCACTAGTGCCAAGACATTTGCAGAGCGCATCTGCCTGCGTTGCACACTCCAACTAATTATAAGTAAGCCATTATACTAGCAAACACTCAGTGTACCTAGTGGCATCCTATACGTGGCTATTGGACCTTGCTATAGTCCCACTAGTGCCAAGACATTTGCAGAGCGCATCTGCCTGCGTTGCACACTCCAACTAATTATAAGTAAGCCATTATACTAGCAAACACTCAGTGTACCTAGTGGCATCCTATACGTGGCTATTGGACTTTGCTATAGTCCCACTAGTGCAAAGACATTTGCAGAGCACGTCTGCCTGCATTGCACACTCCAACTTTTTTAAACTAAGCAATTTTACTAGCAAACACTCAGTGTACCTAGTGGCATCCTATACGTGGCTATTGGACTTTGCTATAGTCCCACTAGTGCCAAGACATTTGCAGAGCGCATCTGCCTGCGTTGCACACTCCAACTAATTTTAACTTAACCATTATACTAGAAAACACTCAGTGTACCTAGTGGCATCCTATACGTGGCTATTGGACTTTGCTATAGTCCCACTAGTGCCAAGACATTTGCAGAGCGCATCTGCCTGCGTTGCACACTCCAACTAATTATAAGTAAGCCATTATACTAGCAAACACTCAGTGTACCTAGTGGCATCCTATACGTGGCTATTGGACCTTGCTATAGTCCCACTAGTGCCAAGACATTTGCAGAGCGCATCTGCCTGCGTTGCACACTCCAACTAATTATAAGTAAGCCATTATACTAGCAAACACTCAGTGTACCTAGTGGCATCCTATACGTGGCTATTGGACTTTGCTATAGTCCCACTAGTGCCAAGACATTTGCAGAGCGCATCTGCCTGCGTTGCACACTCCAACTAATTATAAGTAAGCCATTATACTAGCAAACACTCAGTGTACCTAGTGGCATCCTATACGTGGCTATTGGACCTTGCTATAGTCCCACTAGTGCCAAGACATTTGCAGAGCGCATCTGCCTGCGTTGCACACTCCAACTAATTATAAGTAAGCCATTATACTAGCAAACACTCAGTGTACCTAGTGGCATCCTATCTGTGGCTATTGGACTTTGCTATAGTCCCACTAGTGCCAAGACATTTGCAGAGCGCATCTGCCTGCGTTGCACACTCCAACTAATTATAAGTAAGTTATTATACTAGCAAACACTCAGTGTACCTAGTGGCATCCTATACGTGGCTATTGGACTTTGCTATAGTCCCACTAGTGCCAAGACATTTGCAGAGCGCATCTGCCTGCATTGCACACTCCAACTAATTATAAGTAAGCCATTATACTAGCAAACACTCAGTGTACCTAGTGGCATCCTATACGTGGCTATTGGACTTTGCTATAGTCCCACTAGTGCCAAGACATTTGCAGAGCGCATCTGCCTGCGTTGCACACTCCAACTAATTTTAACTTAGCCATTATACTAGCAAACACTCAGTGTACCTAGTGGCATCCTATACGTGGCTATTGGACTTTGCTATAGTCCCACTAGTGCCAAGACATTTGCAGAGCGCATCTGCCTGCGTTGCACACTCCAACTAATTATAAGTAAGCCATTATACTAGCAAACACTCAGTGTACCTAGTGGCATCCTATACGTGGCTATTGGACTTTGCTATAGTCCCACTAGTGCAAAGACATTTGCAGAGCACGTCTGCCTGCATTGCACACTCCAACTTTTTTAAACTAAGCAATTTTACTAGCAAACACTCAGTGTACCTAGTGGCATCCTATACGTGGCTATTGGACTTTGCTATAGTCCCACTAGTGCCAAGACATTTGCAGAGCGCATCTGCCTGCGTTGCACACTCCAACTAATTTTAACTTAACCATTATACTAGCAAACACTCAGTGTACCTAGTGGCATCCTATACGTGGCTATTGGACTTTGCTATAGTCCCACTAGTGCCAAGACATTTGCAGAGCGCATCTGCCTGCGTTGCACACTCCAACTAATTATAAGTAAGCCATTATACTAGCAAACACTCAGTGTACCTAGTGGCATCCTATACGTGGCTATTGGACCTTGCTATAGTCCCACTAGTGCCAAGACATTTGCAGAGCGCATCTGCCTGCGTTGCACACTCCAACTAATTATAAGTAAGCCATTATACTAGCAAACACTCAGTGTACCTAGTGGCATCCTATACGTGGCTATTGGACTTTGCTATAGTCCCACTAGTGCCAAGACATTTGCAGAGCGCATCTGCCTGCGTTGCACACTCCAACTAATTATAAGTAAGCCATTATACTAGCAAACACTCAGTGTACCTAGTGGCATCCTATACGTGGCTATTGGACCTTGCTATAGTCCCACTAGTGCCAAGACATTTGCAGAGCGCATCTGCCTGCGTTGCACACTCCAACTAATTATAAGTAAGCCATTATACTAGCAAACACTCAGTGTACCTAGTGGCATCCTATCTGTGGCTATTGGACTTTGCTATAGTCCCACTAGTGCCAAGACATTTGCAGAGCGCATCTGCCTGCGTTGCACACTCCAACTAATTATAAGTAAGCCATTATACTAGCAAACACTCAGTGTACCTAGTGGCATCCTATACGTGGCTATTGGACTTTGCTATAGTCCCACTAGTGCCAAGACATTTGCAGAGCGCATCTGCCTGCGTTGCACACTCCAACTAATTATAAGTAAGCCATTATACTAGCAAACACTCAGTGTACCTAGTGGCATCCTATACGTGGCTATTGGACTTTGCTATAGTCCCACTAGTGCCAAGACATTTGCAGAGCGCATCTGCCTGCGTTGCACACTCCAACTAATTTTAACTTAGCCATTATACTAGCAAACACTCAGTGTACCTAGTGGCATCCTATACGTGGCTATTGGACTTTGCTATAGTCCCACTAGTGCCAAGACATTTGCAGAGCGCATCTGCCTGCGTTGCACACTCCAACTAATTATAAGTAAGCCATTATACTAGCAAACACTCAGTGTACCTAGTGGCATCCTATACGTGGCTATTGGACTTTGCTATAGTCCCACTAGTGCCAAGACATTTGCAGAGCGCATCTGCCTGCGTTGCACACTCCAACTAATTTTAACTTAGCCATTATACTAGCAAACACTCAGTGTACCTAGTGGCATCCTATACGTGGCTATTGGACTTTGCTATAGTCCCACTAGTGCAAAGACATTTGCAGAGCACGTCTGCCTGCATTGCACACTCCAACTTTTTTAAACTAAGCAATTTTACTAGCAAACACTCAGTGTACCTAGTGGCATCCTATACGTGGCTATTGGACTTTGCTATAGTCCCACTAGTGCCAAGACATTTGCAGAGCGCATCTGCCTGCGTTGCACACTCCAACTAATTATAAGTAAGCCATTATACTAGCAAACACTCAGTGTACCTAGTGGCATCCTATCTGTGGCTATTGGACTTTGCTATAGTCCCACTAGTGCCAAGACATTTGCAGAGCGCATCTGCCTGCGTTGCACACTCCAACTAATTATAAGTAAGCCATTATACTAGCAAACACTCAGTGTACCTAGTGGCATCCTATACGTGGCTATTGGACCTTGCTATAGTCCCACTAGTGCCAAGACATTTGCAGAGCGCATCTGCCTGCGTTGCACACTCCAACTAATTATAAGTAAGCCATTATACTAGCAAACACTCAGTGTACCTAGTGGCATCCTATACGTGGCTATTGGACCTTGCTATAGTCCCACTAGTGCCAAGACATTTGCAGAGCGCATCTGCCTGCGTTGCACACTCCAACTAATTATAAGTAAGCCATTATTATTATTATTATTATTAATTATTATAGCGCCATTTATTCCATGGCGCTTTACAAGTGAAAGGGTATACGTACAACAATCATTAACAGTACATAACAGACTGGTACAGGAGGAGAGAGGACCCTGCCCGCGAGGGCTTACAGTCTACAGGGAATGGGTGATGGTACAATAGGTGAGGACAGAGCTGGTTGCGCAGTGGTCTACTGGACTGAGGGCTGTTGTAGGTTATAGGCTTGTTGGAAGAGGTGGGTCTTGAGGTTCCTCTTGAAGCTTTCCACGGTAGGGGAGAGTCTGATGTGCTGAGGTAGAGCATTCCAAAGTATGGGGGATGCACGGGAGAAATCTTGTACGCGATTGTGGGAAGAGGAGATAAGGGAGGAGCAGAGAAGGAGATCTTGTGAGGATCTGAGGTTGCGTGCAGGTAGGTACCGGGAGACTAGGTCACAGATGTAGGGAGGAGACAGGTTGTGCATGGCTTTGTATGTCATAGTTAGTGTTTTGAACTGGAGTCGTTGGGTGATGGGAAGCCAGTGAAGGGATTGGCAGAGTGGCGAGGCTGGGGAGTAGCGAGGGGAGAGGTGGATTAAGCGGGCCGCAGAGTTTAGGATAGATTGGAGGGGTGCAAGAGTGTTGGAAGGGAGGCCAGAGAGCAGGAGGTTGCAGTAGTCGAGGCGGGAGATGATGAGGGCATGCACTAATGTTTTTGATGATTCTTGGTTAAGGAAAGCACGGATCCGGGAGATGTTTTTGAGTTGTAATCGGCATGAGGTGAAGAGGGCTTGGATGTGTGGCTTGAAGGATAGAGCAGAGTCGAGGGTCACTCCAAGGCAACGAGCTTGTGAGACTGGGGAGAGTAAGCAACCATCGAGTTTGATGGAAAGGCTTGTTGGAGGAGATGAGTGAGGAGGAGGAAAGACAATGAATTCTGTTTTGTCCATGTTAAGTTTTAGGAATCGCACAGAGAAGAAGGATGAAATAGCAGACAGACATTGTGGGATTCTGGTTAGTAGAGAGGTAATGTCAGGTCCATTATACTAGCAAACACTCAGTGTACCTAGTGGCATCCTATCTGTGGCTATTGGACTTTGCTATAGTCCCACTAGTGCCAAGACATTTGCAGAGCGCATCTGCCTGCGTTGCACACTCCAACTAATTATAAGTAAGCCATTATACTAGCAAACACTCAGTGTACCTAGTGGCATCCTATACGTGGCTATTGGACCTTGCTATAGTCCCACTAGTGCCAAGACATTTGCAGAGCGCATCTGCCTGCGTTGCACACTCCAACTAATTATAAGTAAGCCATTATACTAGCAAACACTCAGTGTACCTAGTGGCATCCTATACGTGGCTATTGGACTTTGCTATAGTCCCACTAGTGCAAAGACATTTGCAGAGCACGTCTGCCTGCATTGCACACTCCAACTTTTTTAAACTAAGCAATTATACTAGCAAACACTCAGTGTACCTAGTGGCATTCTATACGTGGCTATTGGACTTTGCTATAGTCCCACTAGTGCCAAGACATTTGCAGAGCGCATCTGCCTGCGTTGCACACTCCAACTAATTATAAGTAAGCCATTATACTAGCAAACACTCAGTGTACCTAGTGGCATCCTATACGTGGCTATTGGACATTGCTATAGTCCCACTAGTGCCAAGACATTTGCAGAGCGCATCTGCCTGCGTTGCACACTCCAACTAATTATAAGTAAGCCATTATACTAGCAAACACTCAGTGTACCTAGTGGCATCCTATACGTGGCTATTGGACTTTGCTATAGTCCCACTAGTGCCAAGACATTTGCAGAGCGCATCTGCCTGCGTTGCACACTCCAACTAATTATAAGTAAGCCATTATACTAGCAAACACTCAGTGTACCTAGTGGCATCCTATACGTGGCTATTGGACTTTGCTATAGTCCCACTAGTGCCAAGACATTTGCAGAGCGCATCTGCCTGCGTTGCACACTCCAACTAATTTTAACTTAGCCATTATACTAGCAAACACTCAGTGTACCTAGTGGCATCCTATACGTGGCTATTGGACTTTGCTATAGTCCCACTAGTGCCAAGACATTTGCAGAGCGCATCTGCCTGCGTTGCACACTCCAACTAATTATAAGTAAGCCATTATACTAGCAAACACTCAGTGTACCTAGTGGCATCCTATACGTGGCTATTGGACTTTGCTATAGTCCCACTAGTGCCAAGACATTTGCAGAGCGCATCTGCCTGCGTTGCACACTCCAACTAATTTTAACTTAGCCATTATACTAGCAAACACTCAGTGTACCTAGTGGCATCCTATACGTGGCTATTGGACTTTGCTATAGTCCCACTAGTGCCAAGACATTTGCAGAGCGCATCTGCCTGCGTTGCACACTCCAACTCATTATAACTAAGTTGCATTGTCAGGGATATTTATTCTTTATTATTCTGCTGTTAATAAAGCTAGACCACCACTGCAATCTTCACCACCTCTCAATTTTTACTACCACATTTTCAGTCCACAATCTTGTCGCAATCAACATGAGTGGCAAAATGACAGATGCTGGTGGAAAGGGGAAGAGGCGTGGTGGAAAAGGCAAAAAAGGTTTTGTCTGTGGGGAAAGTGCAGCAGCACTGAATACACGTTCAGAGACAACGCTGGCAGCTGGACACGACAAAATCTCCAAGGCGTAACTGGAGAGCTCTGGCCATTTTTCTAGGTTTGAAGCCCAAAAGGAGCAAGGCTCCAGTTGCACAGCCATGGCATCGATGTTCATTTGGAGATACTCCTGTATCATCCTCTCCAGCCGTTGAGTATGTGTCAGACTTGTTGTCTCTGGTGGCCTTGCAAAAGAGGGTCTAAAAAAATTATGAAAAGATTCCATAAAATTGCTGTTACCGGCACCAGATACGGTCCTACTGGTACGGGTAGACTGTTGAAGATGACGAGACCGTCCCATGTTTGTCAAGTTACAACTGGGAGATTCCCTACCTGCACGGTTGTTTGGTGGAAAAGCCGAGCTAAGATCGAGTAACAGCTTCTGCTGATACTCCTGCATACGTGCGTCTCTTTCTATGGCTGGAATTATGTCACAAAATTTGGACTTGTACCGGGGATCTAATAGTGTGGCAATCCAGTAGTCATCATCACTTCTAATTTTGACAATACGACTGTCATGTTGGAGGTAGTGCAACAAAAAGGCACTCATGTGTCTTGCGCAGCCATGCGGACCAAGTCCACGCTGTGTTTGTGGCATAGAGGTGCTACCCGTTCTTTCTTCCTCTGACATCTCCCCCCAACCTCTTTCAACTGAAATTTGACCAAGGTCTCCCTCATCCGCTGAGTCTTCCATGTCCATGGACAGTTCGTCCTCCATTTCTTCATGTTCTCCTGCACCTTGCTCAACATTTCGCCTGCTACTATGCGCCCTTGTCGATCCCTGTTCCCCATGGTCCCATGCCTGCTGCGTTGGTGATGATGAACGTCTGGACCTTGGTGATGTTGTTGTCCCTTGCGCATATGAATCCTCCTGTAGTTCCTCCCCTTCATGTTGTCCCACCCCCTGACTCCGAATAGTGTTTAGCGTGTGCTCCAGCATGTAAATGACTGGAATCGTCATGCTGATAATGGCATTGTCAGAGCTAAACATATTCGTCGCCATGTCGAAACTGTGCAGAAGGGTGCATAGGTCCTTGATCTGAGACCACTCCATCAGGGTGATCTGCCCCACCTCTGCATCTCGTTGGCCCAGGCTATACGTCATGACGTATTGCACCAGGGCTCTGCGGTGCTGCCACAGTCGCTGTAACATGTGGAGAGTTGAATTCCAGCGTGTCGCCACATCGCATTTCAGGCGATGAACCGGCAGGCCGAAAGACTTCTGGAGCGATGCAAGTCGCTCTGCTGCGGCGCTTGAACGGCGGAAGTGAGCTGACAGTTTTCGTGCCCTGTTCAGAAGGCCATCTAGGCCGGGATAGTGTGTTAAAAATTGCTGGACGACAAGGTTCAACACGTGAGCCATACAAGGTACGTGTGTCACAATGCCCAGGCGAAGTGCCGCACCCAGGTTTGCAGCATTGTCGCACACGGCCTTACCAGGCTGCAGGTTGAGTGGAGACAACCATTTATTAAACTCGGACCGCAGAGCTGACCACAACTCCTCAGCTGTGTGACTCTTATTCCCAAGACATGTCAAGCTAAAGACCGCCTGATGCCGTTACGCTCTGCTGCCAGCATAGTAATGAGGCGTGCGTGATTCCTTCTGCGCAGTGAGAACGCTGGTGGCCTGACCAGGCAGGCTTGGGGCGGAGGTGGAGGACCCAGATGAGGTGGAGGATGCAGAAGCTGTGGCGGAACTTGGACAGACAGAGGATTGACACACAAGTCGTGGGGACGGCAAGACTTGTGCAGCAGACCCTTCACCATCTATCACCATAGTTACCCAGTGCCCAGTCAGCGACATGTAACGTCCCTGTCCATGCTTACTGGTCCAAGTATCGGTGGTGAAATGCACCCGTTCACACACAGAGTTTCTCAAGGAAGCGGTGATGTTGTGTGCGACATGCTGGTGTAGCACGGGCACACCTTTCTTAGAGAAGTAGTGGCGACTAGGCATCTGGTACTGGGGCACAGCGACAGACATAAGGTCTCTAAAATCCTGTGTGTCCACTAGGCGGAAAGGCAGCATTTCGGTAGCCAACAGCTTACAGAGGGATAGAGTCAACCTCTTAGCTTTGTCATGGGTCGGAGGAAGTGGCCTTTTATTTGACCACATCTGAGGGACAGAGATCTGGCTGCTGTGTGTAGACGGTGTTGAGTAGGGTGTCCCTGGAAAAATGCAGGTTTGTGAGGAAAGTGCAGGCGGAGACATGATGTTGCCTTCATCCAACGTTGGTGCTATCGATGTCTGAGAGAGCTGTACACACTCACTTGTTTCCCCTTCCAAACCAACTGACGACCTTACAAGCAAACTGCCTGTTGCGGTTACAGTGGTGGAAGTTTGGCGTGGAAAAACAGGTGTGACAGCTGTCCCCACAGTCCTAGAAGATGAAGAGCGCGCGGATGCACTGGAAGGGGCGGGCGGTGGATGGTTCGCTCTTGCAGCATTGCAGCACAGTGAGCTTCCCACCGGGACCTATGATATTTATTCATGTGACGATTCATGGAAGAAGTTGTCAAACTGCTGAGGTTTTGACCTCTACTAAGAGAATCATGACAAATTTTACATATCACATGATTTGGGCGATCTTTTTCTATGTCAAAAAAGGACCAGGCTAGGCAAGGCTTAGAGGCCATGCGACCTGTTGATCCACCCCGAATAATGCTCATAGGCAGAGTGGTGGCTGAGGATGCAGTTGTAGACGTGCTACCAGTGCTCCGACTCTGTCCAGGAAGGCGCAAGGTAACTTCGTCGTCGGTTGCATCCTCCTCCACCGCCTCTGTTGACCTCCTCGAGTGCCTGACTGGGGGTTGACAGTAGGTGGGATCTAGAACTTCATCATCAATTGTTGTGTTTGCACTCCCCTCCCCCTCAGACCGAGCCTCTTCTTGCCCTGACCGAATATTTAAGTTGTCATCCCAATCGGGTATCTGCGTCTCATCTTCATCAGTATGTTCCTCATTGTCTATAACCACAGGTGTTACAGTTTGTGACAAAGGGTCAACATTATGCTCAGAAACTTGGTCCTCACGGCCTGAATCAGAGTCACAAAGGTTCTGGGCATCACTGCAGACCATTTCCTGTTCTGTACTCACTGTAGCTTGGGAGCAGACCTCTGATTCCCAGGCTATAGTGTGACTGAACAGCTCTGCAGACTCAGCCATCTCAGTTCCACCATACTGTGCAGGGCTGATGGAGACTTCAGAGCTGGGAGAAATCAAGTGTGATTGGGATGACAACTCAGAGGACTGGTGTTTTTTGGATGCGGTACTTGAAGTGGCTGAGAGGGCACTTGTTGGACCACTTGAGATCCATTCAAGCATTTTCCTTTTTTGCCCATCATCTACCTTTCTTCCTGTTGTTCGTGTCCGTAAAAAAGGGAGCACATCGGATTGTCCACGGTAAGTAGTAGACATCTTACTTTTGCTGGTAGATGGTCTATCTTCAGCAGATGATAATGGAGCTTTGCCACTTTCCCCACAGACAAAACCTTTTTTGCCTTTTCCACCACGCCTCTTCCCCTTTCCACCAGCATCTGTCATTTTGCCACTCATGTTGATTGCGACAAGATTGTGGACTGAAAATGTGGTAGTAAAAATTGAGAGGTGGTGAAGATTGCAGTGGTGGTCTAGCTTTATTAACAGCAGAATAATAAAGAATAAATATCCCTGACAATGCAACTTAGTTATAATGAGTTGGAGTGTGCAACGCAGGCAGATGCGCTCTGCAAATGTCTTGGCACTAGTGGGACTATAGCAAAGTCCAATAGCCACGTATAGGATGCCACTAGGTACACTGAGTGTTTGCTAGTATAATGGCTAAGTTAAAATTAGTTGGAGTGTGCAACGCAGGCAGATGCGCTCTGCAAATGTCTTGGCACTAGTGGGACTATAGCAAAGTCCAATAGCCACGTATAGGATGCCACTAGGTACACTGAGTGTTTGCTAGTATAATGGCTTACTTATAATTAGTTGGAGTGTGCAACGCAGGCAGATGCGCTCTGCAAATGTCTTGGCACTAGTGGGACTATAGCAAAGTCCAATAGCCACGTATAGGATGCCACTAGGTACACTGAGTGTTTGCTAGTATAATGGCTAAGTTAAAATTAGTTGGAGTGTGCAACGCAGGCAGATGCGCTCTGCAAATGTCTTGGCACTAGTGGGACTATAGCAAAGTCCAATAGCCACGTATAGGATGCCACTAGGTACACTGAGTGTTTGCTAGTATAATGGCTTACTTATAATTAGTTGGAGTGTGCAACGCAGGCAGATGCGCTCTGCAAATGTCTTGGCACTAGTGGGACTATAGCAAAGTCCAATAGCCACGTATAGGATGCCACTAGGTACACTGAGTGTTTGCTAGTATAATGGCTTACTTATAATTAGTTGGAGTGTGCAACGCAGGCAGATGCGCTCTGCAAATGTCTTGGCACTAGTGGGACTATAGCAAAGTCCAATAGCCACAGATAGGATGCCACTAGGTACACTGAGTATTTGCTAGTATAATGGCTTACTTATAATTAGTTGGAGTGTGCAACGCAGGCAGATGCGCTCTGCAAATGTCTTGGCACTAGTGGGACTATAGCAAGGTCCAATAGCCACGTATAGGATGCCACTAGGTACACTGAGTGTTTGCTAGTATAATGGCTTACTTATAATTAGTTGGAGTGTGCAACGCAGGCAGATGCGCTCTGCAAATGTCTTGGCACTAGTGGGACTATAGCAAAGTCCAATAGCCACGTATAGGATGCCACTAGGTACACTGAGTGTTTGCTAGTATAATGGCTTACTTATAATTAGTTGGAGTGTGCAACGCAGGCAGATGCGCTCTGCAAATGTCTTGGCACTAGTGGGACTATAGCAAGGTCCAATAGCCACGTATAGGATGCCACTAGGTACACTGAGTGTTTGCTAGTATAATGGCTTACTTATAATTAGTTGGAGTGTGCAACGCAGGCAGATGCGCTCTGCAAATGTCTTGGCACTAGTGGGACTATAGCAAAGTCCAATAGCCACGTATAGGATGCCACTAGGTACACTGAGTGTTTGCTAGTATAATGGCTAAGTTAAAATTAGTTGGAGTGTGCAACGCAGGCAGATGCGCTCTGCAAATGTCTTGGCACTAGTGGGACTATAGCAAAGTCCAATAGCCACGTATAGGATGCCACTAGGTACACTGAGTGTTTGCTAGTAAAATTGCTTAGTTTAAAAAAGTTGGAGTGTGCAATGCAGGCAGACGTGCTCTGCAAATGTCTTTGCACTAGTGGGACTATAGCAAAGTCCAATAGCCACAGATAGGATGCCACTAGGTACACTGAGTTTTTGCTAGTATAATGGCTTACTTATAATTAGTTGGAGTGTGCAACGCAGGCAGATGCGCTCTGCAAATGTCTTGGCACTAGTGGGACTATAGCAAGGTCCAATAGCCACGTATAGGATGCCACTAGGTACACTGAGTGTTTGCTAGTATAATGGCTTACTTATAATTAGTTGGAGTGTGCAACGCAGGCAGATGCGCTCTGCAAATGTCTTGGCACTAGTGGGACTATAGCAAGGTCCAATAGCCACGTATAGGATGCCACTAGGTACACTGAGTGTTTGCTAGTATAATGGCTTACTTATAATTAGTTGGAGTGTGCAACGCAGGCAGATGCGCTCTGCAAATGTCTTGGCACTAGTGGGACTATAGCAAGGTCCAATAGCCACGTATAGGATGCCACTAGGTACACTGAGTGTTTGCTAGTATAATGGCTTACTTATAATTAGTTGGAGTGTGCAACGCAGGCAGATGCGCTCTGCAAATGTCTTGGCACTAGTGGGACTATAGCGAGGTCAAATAGCCACGAATAGGATGCCACTAGGTACACTGAGTGTTTGCTAGTATATATGGCAAAATTATAGATGGAAAGGGAGAAGGGGAGGGGGGGAGAGAGGAGGCTGTAATTGACTACAAGGGTATGAGTTATGAGTGATCATAGGGATAGTGTTACATAAGTGGAAATACCTATGGAGGACCGGATGTGTAAGCGCATACCTTATACAAACCTATAGAGTGCTGATGGGTGAGAGTGTGATGTTAGATATAAGACATCCTATAGTGAATAGTGAGCCGTAATCAAGTGCAACAGGGATATTTCACGTGACTATGGGAACATGGAAGGTAAAGAAAGGGGAGAAAAAACTGTTAGACAAGGTAATCAGACATAATGTAACCAGTTGATCAGACATGACAAACATGACAAATAAAAAACAAGGAAGAATGGAACTCCATACATAGTGGAACCATATATAGTGTGAACACGAAAAAGAACCGGGCGTTAGAAAAAATGTGCACGGCCCAATGAATCAAGTCGGTTCTTCATATTCATGGTTTAAGCCCTTGGGTTCCAACGTGCCCAGAGTATATATCCAGAAAGATTCCCTTTCTTTGAGCTTCCTAATTCTATTGCCTCCTCTGCGTATGGCTGGGACATGTTCGATGACTTGGAATCTTAATTGGGCCACTGTGTGATTATGCGTCACAAAATGGTGTGGGACTGGTAATAGAATCTGCTTACAATGTATTGTTGACTTGTGCTTAGCACAAAAAAAGGGAATCTTTCTGGATATGTACTCTGGACACATTAAAACCCAAGGGCTTAAACCGTGAATATGAAGTACAGACTTGATTCATTGGGCCGTGCACCATGTCACCATGTGTGCAATTGCATTGTCCAATGGCTCACAATGGTTATGCGTTTTCATTGGATGGATAATCGAAGCCATGTTTTTTTCCTTTCTCTTGGGTTTGTTGTGTGAGTAGCCTATAGGATTAAGTTAGTTACCGCAGGCAGTGGATTTAGCTTCCTGTCTTTGGTCCAGTGGTAGATTGATTGTTTGGTCTATGAGCTGTTATGGGTTTTAATCCAGGTGAATGCCCATGGGCTGCCTATAACTGTGTGAAATATGTAGTTTTACTGGGCTGGGATGAGAGAATCCATCGAAGCATGGTGTAGGGATTGTGGTTCCTGTGTGCTAAGAAGAAAGGCTAGCACCAGCCAGAAAGCCCCATTACAGCCAATAATCAACCGCTAGCCGCTGGAACTCGTTGCTCTAGATCATGTCAAACTCTCACCAAGCAGGAATAGATACATTAGCCCACCATCCCACCCAAAGAGCAACTTCTGCTGCGCAGCTGGCTTTCTAGGCAGCAGCGCTATTGTGATGTCAGCGGGGGACATTGTGACAAGCCAGTGTTCCGTCACTTCATGTTGTGCACTGTTCAAACGGAAAATACATCAACAGGCAGACTACAGAAAAGCTTACTGACAAAGGATAGAGAGGGGCTTTCTCAGAGGGCTTTTTACAGTTTGTCTATTCCCAATTAGCCGTTTAAGTATGCTTAATGAAAGTACTAATTCTTTCATAGGCCGCCCATTCTTAGTATTTGACGTTCCTTATATTGCGGTATCAGGCTTCGCAGCAGGTTGCAAAACATTCATCACCCATGACTGTCCCCAATTGGGCTCAGAAGCTAAATGTCTATCATGACCTCTCTTTTTGAAAGTCCAAGAGCAAGCAAACTCTTCCTCCAGGAGAGGGAGCCAACAGATCACTAAAGACATCATCATTGCTCAAAGAAAACACCGAAAAACAATGGAAGCTTTAATTGGAGTGGAATCTGATAGCCAGCACCTGATGCCAAGTCTGCATCTTCTAACACCTGCAGTCACTGCAGCAGCTGAATCCAATGTGTCCAAAAGGGATCTATTCTATTCAATTGCAAATGATCTAGATAAGACTGAGAATAAGATACTGCACGGGACATAGCAGAGTTGGTCAAGTTGAGTGGAGATGAGTTTGCTATTTGGCACAGCTTTTGCATCAATAAAGCAAGTAAAAGGTGTGAAAGATAAAAAAAAAGGGTGAAAGTGTGAAAAGTGAATTGGCCAAATTGAGGTGCATATAAAGTTTTTGCTTTCTTTCAATTCACTAATGAGGCTCATTTGAATCAGGTGAATTGAGTTCTGCTTTTGGAAACTCGGTTAAGAAGGGGTGCACCGGTCCTGGAGGTACTGCAATACCAGGTCAATGCGTGGAGTGGACAGAGCAAGATTTTTTCCATCTCCTTGTTCTAAAAATCCATTTAATATATGGTCCCTAGAGAGGGGACGTATCAGATATTAAACTGATAAGAACAGATTTAATTTTTTTTTTTTCTGTTTATCAGTAGGACTTCAAAATAACAAAGGTGATCGCCTCCCGTTGCCTGGGAACCGTCCAGGCACAAGAGGGCTATGTGTCACCAGAAGGCGCACACACTCCCTCAAGGCCGGCAGACGTGCAATCCCAGGCACCTTCCAGTACCGACCAAGGTAGCGTCCTCCGAAACTACACTTGATCTTAGCCAAAAGGCTGAGAAGCTATAACCCGAATTGGTTACGGCCTTGAGTGGCACCCTGGCCTATACCGGACACATCTTAGGGAGAGGGAGACAAACCCACGCCTACAGAAGACATTTTGTCACCCAAGCCAAACCCTTGAAAAGGCTGTTTTGCAGAGCAAAAACAAGGAGAATGGTACTTTTTGCAGCCGCCGCCCACTGCAATGAATCTGAATAACTCCTCCTTTTGGGCACAAGCACCTCCCCTCCCCCTTGCAGTCTTTCCAATTCATGATACAAAAAGACGGACGGACAGGACAGGACAGGACCATCTGCCTGACTTTCCGTCACTGCCACCCTTTGCCATCCTTGCCCGTAGAAAGCCCTTTCATCATCCCCAAACCCTAATCTTTTCCCTTCCCTTCCCAGCTGCGTCTCACTCCCTTTCATTAGGAAGTGAGCGCAGCCTTTTCTCCGTTCTGCACATGCGCGACGTTAAACACAAATGCGCAGGCGTGCGTTCCATTAGCCTCACTGCATTCCACTCCCATACAGGAAGTGGGCACAGCTATTACTACGGTCGCACATAAAAGAACCCACGGCCACCACTGCACATAGCTGACTCCACCACAGGACACCCACTTCTACACCAACGCAGGTAAGACAGGATCGGCACCTCTATGCTCCCGTTACAATCAGGCTCAGTCACCATGTGATAACGCTCTCAACTCTTTAGTTGCAGGCTCCCCTTGCTTCACCTCCACTGGCTGTGCTGCCATTTCCTCTCCCACCTGGAAGTTATACTTTATTCCACTATTTTCCTGTTTCTCTCTTCCCCCTTTTCCCATAACCTACTTTTATCTGCATTTGTGGGGTATCTATATGCTATTTACATCATAGTTTTATTCATTAATATGGAAGGGAAGAGTGCCCATGAGAGTGTTGAACTGCGGAGAGCAAAAGATTAAGCTGCTCCGATTTGCCACCATTGATAAGCTGTTCTCAGTAGATACACATGCTATCCAAACAGCAGCATCCACCATTGCTTCAGCCCACCCATTCAGTGACAGCTCACCAAGTCAGCCAGAGGAGTGGTGTAAGGAATTACACGTAGGCACTGACTCCACACCTTCACATCACAAGAAGGGGGTCTACAGGCTAGTGCAAGAATACGAGCAAGTCTTCAGCAAACATCCGCTAGACTTTTGAAAAATAAAAGGGGTCAAACACTACATCCCCACAAGTGCACACCCACCCATCAAAGAGAGATATAAGCCAAATCTACCTGCACATTACCAGTGTACCAAGGACATATTGAGCAACATGAAGGAGGCTGGGGTTATCCGTGACAGTTGTAGCCTCTGGGCAGCTCCGTTGGTCCTGTTAAAGAAGAAGGACAGCACCACTCCCCTGTATTGAGGAATAGCTAGCTGCATTGACAACTGCAAATTATTTTTCTACCCTTGATCTCACTAGTCACTATTGGCAAGTGTCCGTTGCTGAGGCAGACCGGAAGAAGACCGCCTTTGCCACCCCGATGGGTCTCTGCGAGTTCAAAAGCATGCCCTTCGAGCTGTGCAATTTGCCAGGAACCTTCCAGAGGCTGATGGAATGCTGCTTGGGACACCGAAACTTTGAAACGGTACTGCTATACCTTTATGATGTTATTGTTTATTCTAACGCAAACAAGATTTTAGGGTGTATAAAAAGGGAGATTAGATCCGATGATCCCAACGTATTGTTACCCCTCTATAAATCACTTGTAAGGCCACATCTGGAATATGGGGTAAAGTCCTGAGCAGATTGATAACCATTGGTTTGAGCATGGTAGGGTGTAGTACGCATCTTCCTGCATCGGTAAAAGCTGCAGAAGTCCTTGAAGATTTCCGCTTCAAAGGCAGTGCCTTGATCTGTGAGGACTCTCTCTGAGTAGCCATGAGGTCTGCATAAGTGTGCTTGGAAGACCTTCGCTGCAGTATGGGCCATTAGATCTTTGACTTGTACCACAACCATAAATCTCGAGTAGTTGTCTACCATCGTAAGTGCATACGTGAGCTCACCTCGATATTCTGCAACAAAACTCCCTTTTTCGATTTCAGTTTCAGCAAACACTCCTCTTCCTGTAGAAAATATTTATCATTACCTAAGACAGTCATTCTAATGCATGACAATATTAAGGCAATTTAGTTAAAACTTGTTTTAACTCACCTTTAAGGGGATTGATGTATTTCATGGTCAATCCAGGTTTGTCAGTGATGGCACTGACATAATGTATGGCGTCTTTTTCGGGCGTTATCCTTTGCCTTTTCATTGTGAAAATCCAGTTGCCTATATCAAAGCAAATTCTACTACTTGTAAAGTATGCAGAAAATGAAATGTAGAACATATAACATCAACTGCTTAGGAACGCATCATAGGTTAGTACTTAAAAGGATATTGTCATGTTCTAGTCATAATGCAAGCTGGACATTTTTCATGTTACCCTGTAATCGCCGGCCTGTTCTAATGCTCACAAGCCAAGATATAGGCTCAGCTGCTAAGGCTTCCCTCTGCCTTCTGAATGAAAATTGAATATGTCTGGCTCACTGTGTATATAGCAGGTGCTCAGAAAAAATAAGAGTTAATTCAATAGAAATAGCTCTGGCACACTATAGTGATCAATAACGTAAGAAAAGAACTCTTAGAATGCTGAAAATTCTTTATTTGTGCAAAAGGATAATTCATCCAACGTTTCGAGCTTGTTTTTAGGTCTTTATCAAGGATAAAGTTATCTAAGATCATAAAGGGTTACAAAACCATATAAACACGTAATTAGTACATAGTACAACATAACAGTACAATATATTGCTACTTGAGAGTACAATGGGTCAAATGACCATGATGCACATACAAAAAAATTTTCCAAAGCCATAGTGAAAACATTTGTACTGAGGAAAGAAAATTTCCACATGACCTATCTGGAGAAACATTCTGGATCAAACAACCAAAAATAGTCAAGCAGGTAAATACACACCTATATGGATAACAGGATGATATGTGTTCAATTGTATAGCGTCATTGCCATTAAGGTACAAATGGAAAACTTGCAATCCTATATAGTGAAGGAAATGAACACATATCATATCAAAGAACACAGGAACATGGGTGTGAGAAAAACCTCAATGTTTATACTTTGTTCTTTATAATGGTGTGAACATGTATATGTCTCAGTACCTTATGAACTTGAGAATTCTAGTGAGTAGATGATGAAAGCCTATTCCAGAACTGGAATCGGTAAATAATTGTAGGTGGAATCTAAATGAAAAGATGGTACAAGTGTTATTATGACACGTGGGCTATAACACAATGGACCGTGTGACAAAGAAGAAAGGAGAGAAAGAAGAGGAAGAAAATGGAACTACCTGTAACATTACGTGATAGTCACTGGTAAGTATCACTTGACAATTCAGGTGAAAAAGGATTCCTTTATTAAAGGGTTCTCAGTCGCCTCAGGATCATGAAATACTAGGGTAAATGATATGAGAATGGGTAAGAAGCACCACTAAAGGAAATATGAGATGCAGGACATATATCTATAAACCCCTGAACTACATGATAGAAATAAAAAGAAGAAAAAAGAAAAAAAAGAAGAAAGAAGAAGAACACATAGAATGCGGAAAGAGAATGGGTACAACTACCTGAGTTACTGCAGGGAGGCCCCTGGTAGGTATTGTGAGGGTTAGTGGAATTCCTTCACTGAAGGGTTCTCAGTTGCCTCAGGTTCGTGAAAAATGCTATAGACAAATAATGCCCGGAGAAAAGGGGTTCATATACAGCGAATAATGGTAATACAAGGTACATGTGTCCCATGTAATAGTATAAATATATATATATTGTACTAAGCTCTACACCAGAAATAGAAAGTAGTCCCTCTGCCTTCTGTCTAGGTGCCCTGAGTTATGTCCTGTAAACTGTCACAGTGACCTAGACACACATGTGTAGTAGGGGAATATCCCTGCTGAGATGCCAGTGCTAGAGCACTCGTTTGCTGTGGAGTTGAACGCTATGTGAGCAGTTCTTACCTTCAATGAGCAGAAGTCTCTTTTTTCAGATTTCAATATCTCTGTGGGTATCTGGCAGAAATATGGAATACTCTTTACTGCTAAGACCCTGTACACCACTCCCACTAAAGGGGGCTTTACACGCTGCGACATCGCTAATGCGGAGTCGTTGGGGTCACGGAATTTGTGACGCACATCCGGCCGCATTAGCGATGTTGCTGCGTGTGATACCGATGAGCGATTTTGCATCGTTGCAAAAACGTGCAAAATCGCTCATCGGTGACATGGGTCTCCATTCTCGATTATCGTTACTGCAGCAGTAACGATGTAGTTCGTCGCTCCTGCGGTAGCACACATCGCTCCGTGTGACACCGCAGAAACGAGGAACCTCTCCTTACCTGCCTCCCAGCCGCTATGAGGAAGGAAGGAGGTGGGCGGGATGTTCCGGCCACTCATCTCCGCCCCTCCGCTGCTATTGGGCGGTCGCTCAGTGACGTCGCTGTGACGCCGCACGGACCGCCCCCTTAGAAAGGAGGCGGTTCGCCGGACACAGCGACGTCGCCGGGCAGGTAAGTATGTGTGACGGGTCTGGTCGGTGTTGTGCGGCATGGGCAGCGATTTGCCCGTGTCGCGCAACAGATGGGGGCGGGTACCCACACTAGCGATATCGGGACCGATATCGCAGTGTGTAAAGTAGCCTTTAGTCACATGACCAAGACTGTATCTGTGTCCCTACAACACACTTGAGACAAATGTGTGTGTGAGCCTGCATTGTGGGGTATATATAATATATTATAGAGCTGGGAAGGATCATTCTAAGCAGTGAGCTGTTCCAGTATTTGTAGGAAAATACCCAGTAGAAGCATCAAACACAGCACCAATACCTCCCATCAGTATTCCACCACAGTGCCATGTAACCCATGCCCTACACTCCCATCTACACCAATACTATACAGGCACAAACTAGTATATCTGACTAAAAGCCCCCAAAATATGAAGAACGGCCTATAGTTGAGTGTGGATATAAAATCTATGTGAGCAGAGCTAGAATAGAAATCACTGATCGCATTGAAGTCATTCTGACCATAAATCACCATGATATCAAGGTGAGGAGTTGTGTGTTACTGCTGGGAGGAAAGGGTTAACAGTGGAATATTAAGGTGCATTTCTGTGTGCAGTGTTACTAGTCAATGTAACAATTCAGTATGAGCTGCTCTTGGTGCCGGGGGAGGGAGATGCTCTCCTGAGCAAGATAGATGGGGAATGAACATGATATCTATATAGTGTAAGGCAGGGGGTCTCAAACCAGGTGATCATGTCTGATCAACTGGTTACATTATGTCTGATTACCTTGTCTAACAGTTTTTTCTCCCCTTTCTTTACCTTCCAGGTTCCCATAGTCACGTGAAATATCCCTGTTGCACTTGATTACGGCTCACTATTCACTATAGGATGTCTTATATCTAACATCACACTCTCACCCATCAGCACTCTATAGGTTTGTATAAGGTATGCGCTTACACATCCGGTCCTCCATAGGTATTTCCACTTATGTAACACTATCCCTATGATCACTCATAACTCATACCCTTGTAGTCAATTACAGCCTCCTCTCTCCCCCCTCCCCTTCTCCCTTTCCATCTATAATTTTGCCAGTACAATATTAGTTTACATTAGGCACACACTCACATATTCCTTTCCTTAGTGATTTATTGTAATTCACATTCACATACAATTCTCTATGCCTGCCCCATTACTACATTCATACCTACTTGACCCTATCCTGATACCCCTTGTCTCACCTTGTTGGTCCCTACACCTGTTATCATGTCCTTTCCTGTGTCTGTCTTGTCACACAACACATTTTAGCATATAACTTGTGCTCCTTATTACCTGTCCTGCCTATTAGAATTATGTCCATTATGTCCATGCATGGCCCAATGAATCAAGTCTGTACTTCATATTCATGGTTTAAGCCTTTGGGTTCCAATGTGCCCAGAGTATATATCCAGAAAGATTCCCTTTCTTTGAGCTTCCTAATTCTATTGCCTCCTCTGCGTATGGCTTGGACATGTTCGATGACTTGGAATCTTAATTGGATCACTGTGTGATTATGCGTCACAAAATGGTGTGGGACTGGTAATAGAATCTGCTTACAATGTATTGTTGACTTGTGTTTAGCTCAAAGAAAGAGAATCTTTCTGGATATGTACTCTGGGCACATTAGAACCCAAGGGCTTAAACCGTGAATATGAAGTAAAGACTTGATTCATTGGGCCGTGCACCATGTCACCAAGTGTCCAATTGCATTGTCCAATGGCTCACAATGGTTATGCGTTTTCATTGGATGGATAATCGAAGCCATGTTTTTTTCCTTTCTGTTGGGTTTGTTGTGTGAGTAGCCTATAGGATTAAGTTGGTTACCGCAGGCAGTGGATTTAACTTCCTGTCTTTGGTCCAGTGGTAGATGGATTGTCTGGTCTATGAGCTGTTATTGGTTTGAATGCAGGTGAATGCCCATGGGCTGCTTATGACTGTGTAAAATAGTATTGATTCATGATGGATTTCAGACTACATGTAGATATCTTCAGTCTTTCTATCCACATCATTTAAATGAACATTATCCATGCAGCTTGAAATTCATCCAATAAGAGAAGCAACCTTGTACAACCAATCTGATAAGGGCACAGTATATCCTAAGGGAAGGTTATGGCTATAAAAGGGGACTTCTTGGAGTCACCAGGTTGTTGATGGATGTTGCATGATCTAGTCTAAGCTCTTAAGAGCTGGCTATGGGATCAGAACCAGGATGCCTTGTGGACTCGGTCTAGGGACTTTGGCTTCAACTAGAGGATCACTTGGCTACATGGCTTCAATCTAGGGGCTTCAATTCCGATTGGAGATCATAACCGCAATCTAGGGATTTCGACTCCGGCTGCCAGGATTATACCATATCATCATACCAGAGACTACTTAAGGAAGAAACCCAGGTTGGACAATTTTGTCACCTGGCTACAGACTTTGCAGACCTCAGCCAGCTTCCTAAATCTGGCGCTATTCTATTGTCGGTGGGTGCCCGACAAATTACACAGCTATGTCAAATTTTGGTTTATGAAACTTCAAATCCAGTGACTGATTATTATGTTTTCTAATGTCCTGATTTAAAAAAAAAAATAAATATTTTTTTTTAACCATCAAATATTGATTTTGTACAATCCATGTGTGAAGTTACATACAAGTGACATGAACAAGAAAAATACTTATTGTAACCAAAAATATTCACAATTTTATATATAAAATACATTTATTTATTGTACAGTCATTCTGCAACTTTATTAGAAATTTATTCTTGCACTTTTTCCTTTTCTCTAGATCCCCCTTTTCTCTTATAGAAGGCCTGTGGATCTTCTCTGTGAAGCATCCGGCAATCATGTTCACGTTTCATTTACTTTGGTATCGTCGTTCCATCTCCTTGATATTCCGATGAAAACCTTCTTGTTCTTCCCACCAGCACCAAGGTTTTCAGACAAGTAGTCCAAATAGGAATGTAAAAAATGTAACTTCAAATTCATTAGACAACCCAAGGCTTTGAAACGTTTCAGCATGTTCTCCACGATGGACTTAAATTTTGATTCTTTGTTGTTACCTAGAAACGTATTTATTGCTTCTTTCAAAGAGTCCCAAGCCCTTTTTTCAACAGTTTTCATTATTGTTTAAAACACGTCATCCTTCATTCATGGGTTTCTGAATATCCGAACCCACAAAAATGCTTTTGTGCTGCCCCTGTGCCAGCAGCCGCCGTTGGTCGGATCCAGACCTTCTAAGAGAGTGGCTCGACCCGGGGGTCTCGCGGACATGTCGAATAAAAGGAGGAATGTAGATGTATGGGCTAGGCCGTATTAAGTTTGTGACGCCACCAACGGTGTGTGGTGAGGTGGGACACCACCGCTGCCGTTATGGGATACCCGGGAGAGATGTAGTGGCAGCTGGATGTTAACCCCTCCGTGTGTAGGGATGATTGCCCCGGGGCCCAGTGTCTTTGTGCAGGGTATGGTGATGGCAAGGGCCGGCGCGCCTGAGCAAGCAGGGGGATGTTTGGTTACTCACAGTAAATGAATCACACGAGTCTTTCGGTAAACCAAAGGTGCTGGTGGCCTGCCGCCCCGGCCGGTTGCATTCAGGTCCCCCACCCAGGCTGGTGGTCGCTGTCCTTTACTCTGCACTTGTTTTTGTGTATGGTGGACTGCCTGGTCTGGAACTCAGGAGTCCGCTCCCGGCTGGATATGGCCTAAGGAGCCGTGCCCGCAGGCGCTGGCCCGTGGGATCTAAGGGCCCTGGCGGTGGCCTTATCCCTATCAGTGGGCTGTTGTCTTCTTTGAGGGACTTTAGGTGGGATAGGACCTATAATCCTGCCCTCAATCATTTAATTAGCTAGGCCGCTGGTTTCGGTCCTGGCTTCAGTGTCCTAGGTGACTAGGGTTTCAGGTCGGCTGTGTGTTTCCTAAGTGAGGAAAGGTGTTGTGCGGGGGCCTATCTGTAACTACCTGGTTTTGCCAGGGCATCACACCTTCCTTCAGACTTGATTCTGACAGT
>NW_027443862.1:0-33659 GCF_048569485.1 Anomaloglossus baeobatrachus | reverse complement strand
GAGAAAAATGTGTTCATTTCATGTATGCGCGAAATGCCTTAAAATGGCTTTAAAATGGATTTGGAGCATGGAGACGATTATCTCGGGATTGCAAGATAACCAAACAAAACTTTTAGTGGATTTCTACTTATTTTATTAAATATCATCTCCACCAAACAGGACAAAGCTTGCATCTGTTATAGTTTTGGAGAAAAATGTGTTCATTTCATGTATGCGCGAAATGCCTTAAAAATGGCTTTAAAATGGATTTGGAGCATGGAGACGATTATCTCGGGATTGCAAGATAACCAAACAAAACTTTTAGTGGATTTCTACTTATTTTATTAAATATCATCTCCACCAAACAGGACAAGCTTGCATCTGTTATAGTTTTGGAGAAAAATGTGTTCATTTCATGTATGCGCGAAATGCCTTAAAAATGGCTTTAAAATAGATTTGGAGCATGGAGACGATTATCTCGGGATTGCAAGATAACCAAACAAAACTTTTAGTGGATTTCTACTTATTTTATTAAATATCATCTCCACCAAACAGGACAAGCTTGCATCTGTTATAGTTTTGGAGAAAAATGTGTTCATTTCATGTATGCGCAAAATGCTTAAAAATGGCTTTAAAATGGATTTGGAGCATGGAGACGATTATCTCGGGATTGCAAGATAACCAAACAAAACTTTTAGTGGATTTCTACTTATTTTATTAAATATCATCTCCACCAAACAGGACAAGCTTGCATCTGTTATAGTTTTGGAGAAAAATGTGTTCATTTCATGTATGCGCGAAATGCCTTAAAAATGGCTTTAAAATGGATTTGGAGCATGGAGACGATTATCTCGGGATTGCAAGATAACCAAACAAAACTTTTAGTGGATTTCTACTTATTTTATTAAATATCATCTCCACCAAACAGGACAAGCTTGCATCTGTTATAGTTTTGGAGAAAAATGTGTTCATTTCATGTATGCGCGAAATGCCTTAAAAATGCTTTAAAATGGATTTGGAGCATGGAGACGATTATCTCGGGATTGCAAGATAACCAAACAAAACTTTTAGTGGATTTCTACTTATTTTATTAAATATCATCTCCACCAAACAGACAAGCTTGCATCTGTTATAGTTTTGGAGAAAAATGTGTTCATTTCATGTATGCGCGAAATGCCTTAAAAATGGCTTTAAAATGGATTTGGAGCATGGAGACGATTATCTCGGGATTGCAAGATAACCAAACAAAACTTTTAGTGGATTTCTACTTATTTTATTAAATATCATCTCCACCAAACAGGACAAGCTTGCATCTGTTATAGTTTTGGAGAAAAATGTGTTCATTTCATGTATGCGCGAAATGCCTTAAAAATGGCTTTAAAATAGATTTGGAGCATGGAGACGATTATCTCGGGATTGCAAGATAACCAAACAAAACTTTTAGTGGATTTCTACTTATTTTATTAAATATCATCTCCACCAAACAGGACAAGCTTGCATCTGTTATAGTTTTGGAGAAAAATGTGTTCATTTCATGTATGCGCAAATGCCTTAAAAATGGCCTTTAAAATGGATTTGGAGCATGGAGACGATTATCTCGGGATTGCAAGATAACCAAACAAAACTTTTAGTGGATTTCTACTTATTTTATTAAATATCATCTCCACCAAACAGGACAAGCTTGCATCTGTTATAGTTTTGGAGAAAAATGTGTTCATTTCATGTATGCGCGAAATGCCTTAAAAATGGCTTTAAAATGGATTTGGAGCATGGAGACGATTATCTCGGGATTGCAAGATAACCAAGATAACCAAACAAAACTTTTAGTGATTTCTACTTATTTTATTAAATATCATCTCCACCAAACAGGACAAGCTTGCATCTGTTATAGTTTTGGAGAAAAATGTGTTCATTTCATGTATGCGCGAAATGCCTTAAAAATGGCTTTAAAATGGATTTGGAGCATGGAGACGATTATCTCGGGATTGCAAGATAACCAAACAAAACTTTTAGTGGATTTCTACTTATTTTATTAAATATCATCTCCACCAAACAGGACAAGCTTGCATCTGTTATAGTTTTGGAGAAAATGTGTTCATTTCATGTATGCGCGAAATGCCTTAAAAATGGCTTTAAAATGGATTTGGAGCATGGAGACGATTATCTCGGGATTGCAAGATAACCAAACAAAACTTTTAGTGGATTTCTACTTATTTTATTAAATATCATCTCCACCAAACAGGACAAGCTTGCATCTGTTATCGTTTTGGAGAAAAATGTGTTCATTTCATGTATGCGCGAAATGCCTTAAAATGGCTTTAAAATGGATTTGGAGCATGGAGACGATTTATCTCGGGATTGCAAGATAACCAAACAAAACTTTTAGTGGATTTCTACTTATTTTATTAAATATCATCTCCACCAAACAGGACAAGCTTGCATCTGTTATAGTTTTGGAGAAAAATGTGTTCATTTCATGTATGCGCGAAATGCCTTAAAAATGGCTTTAAAATGGATTTGGAGCATGGAGACGATTATCTCGGGATTGCAAGATAACCAAACAAAACTTTTAGTGGATTTCTACTTATTTTATTAAATATCATCTCCACCAAACAGGACAAGCTTGCATCTGTTATAGTTTTGGAGAAAAATGTGTTCATTTCATGTATGCGCGAAATGCCTTAAAAATGGCTTTAAAATGGATTTGGAGCATGGAGACGATTATCTCGGGATTGCAAGATAACCAAACAAAACTTTTAGTGGATTTCTACTTATTTTATTAAATATCATCTCCACCAAACAGGACAAGCTTGCATCTGTTATAGTTTTGGAGAAAAATGTGTTCATTTCATGTATGCGCGAAATGCCTTAAAAATGGCTTTAAAATAGATTTGGAGCATGGAGACGATTATCTCGGGATTGCAAGATAACCAAACAAAACTTTTAGTGGATTTCTACTTATTTTATTAAGTATCATCTCCACCAAACAGGACAAGCTTGCATCTGTTATAGTTTTGGAGAAAAATGTGTTCATTTCATGTATGCGCGAAATGCCTTAAAAATGGCTTTAAAATGGATTTGGAGCATGGAGACGATTATCTCGGGATTGCAAGATAACCAAACAAAACTTTTAGTGGATTTCTACTTATTTTATTAAATATCATCTCCACCAAACAGGACAAGCTTGCATCTGTTATAGTTTTGGAGAAAAATGTGTTCATTTCATGTATGCGCGAAATGCTTAAAAATGGCTTTAAAATGGATTGGAGCATGGAGACGATTATCTCGGGATTGCAAGATAACCAAACAAAACTTTTAGTGGATTTCTACTTATTTTATTAAATATCATCTCCACCAAACAGACAAGCTTGCATCTGTTATAGTTTTGGAGAAAAATGTGTTCATTTCATGTATGCGCGAAATGCCTTAAAAATGGCTTTAAAATGGATTTGGAGCATGGAGACGATTATCTCGGGATTGCAAGATAACCAAACAAAACTTTTAGTGGATTTCTACTTATTTTATTAAATATCATCTCCACCAAACAGGACAAGCTTGCATCTGTTATAGTTTTGGAGAAAAATGTGTTCATTTCATGTATGCGCGAAATGCCTTAAAAATGGCTTTAAAATAGATTTGGAGCATGGAGACGATTATCTCGGGATTGCAAGATAACCAAACAAAACTTTTAGTGGATTTCTACTTATTTTATTAAGTATCATCTCCACCAAACAGGACAAGCTTGCATCTGTTATAGTTTTGGAGAAAAATGTGTTCATTTCATGTATGCGCGAAATGCCTTAAAAATGGCTTTAAAATGGATTTGGAGCATGGAGACGATTATCTCGGGATTGCAAGATAACCAAACAAAACTTTTAGTGGATTTCTACTTATTTTATTAAATATCATCTCCACCAAACAGGACAAGCTTGCATCTGTTATAGTTTTGGAGAAAAATGTGTTCATTTCATGTATGCGCGAAATGCCTTAAAAATGGCTTTAAAATGGATTTGAGCATGGAGACGATTATCTCGGATTGCAAGATAACCAAACAAAACTTTTAGTGGATTTCTACTTATTTTATTAAATATCATCTCCACCAAACAGGACAAGCTTGCATCTGTTATAGTTTTGGAGAAAAATGTGTTCATTTCATGTATGCGCGAAATGCCTTAAAAATGGCTTTAAAATAGATTTGGAGCATGGAGACGATTATCTCGGGATTGCAAGATAACCAAACAAAACTTTTAGTGGATTTCTACTTATTTTATTAAATATCATCTCCACCAAACAGGACAAGCTTGCATCTGTTATAGTTTTGGAGAAAAATGTGTTCATTTCATGTATGCGCGAAATGCCTTAAAATGGCTTTAAAATGGATTTGGAGCATGGAGACGATTATCTCGGGATTGCAAGATAACCAAACAAAACTTTTAGTGGATTTCTACTTATTTTATTAAATATCATCTCCACCAAACAGGACAAGCTTGCATCTGTTATAGTTTTGGAGAAAAATGTGTTCATTTCATGTATGCGCGAAATGCCTTAAAAATGGATTTAAAATGGATTTGGAGCATGGAGACGATTATCTCGGGATTGCAAGATAACCAAACAAAACTTTTAGTGGATTTCTACTTATTTTATTAAATATCATCTCCACCAAACAGGACAAGCTTGCATCTGTTATAGTTTGGAGAAAAATGTGTTCATTTCATGTATGCGCGAAATGCCTTAAAAATGGCTTTAAAATGGATTTGGAGCATGGAGACGATTATCTCGGGATTGCAAGATAACCAAACAAAACTTTTAGTGGATTTCTACTTATTTTATTAAATATCATCTCCACCAAACAGGACAAGCTTGCATCTGTTATCGTTTTGGAGAAAAATGTGTTCATTTCATGTATGCGCGAAATGCCTTAAAAATGGCTTTAAAATGGATTTGGAGCATGGAGACGATTATCTCGGGATTGCAAGATAACCAAACAAACTTTTAGTGGATTTCTACTTATTTTATTAAATATCATCTCCACCAAACAGGACAAGCTTGCATCTGTTATAGTTTTGGAGAAAAATGTGTTCATTTCATGTATGCGCGAAATGCCTTAAAAATGGCTTTAAAAGGATTTGGAGCATGGAGACGATTATCTCGGGATTGCAAGATAACCAAACAAAACTTTAGTGGATTTCTACTTATTTTATTAAATATCATCTCCACCAAACAGGACAAGCTTGCATCTGTTATAGTTTTGGAGAAAAATGTGTTCATTTCATGTATGCGCGAAATGCCATAAAAATGGCTTTAAAATGGATTTGGAGCATGGAGACGATTATCTCGGGATTGCAAGATAACCAAACAAAACTTTAGTGGATTTCTACTTATTTTATTAAATATCATCTCCACCAAACAGGACAAGCTTGCATCTGTTATCGTTTTGGAGAAAAATGTGTTCATTTCATGTATGCGCGAAATGCCTTAAAAATGGCTTTAAAATGGATTTGGAGCATGGAGACGATTATCTCGGGATTGCAAGATAACCAAACAAAACTTTTAGTGGATTTCTACTTATTTTATTAAATATCATCTCCACCAAACAGGACAAGCTTGCATCTGTTATAGTTTTTGGAGAAAAATGTGTTCATTTCATGTATGCACGAAATGCCTTAAAAATGGCTTTAAAATGGATTTGGAGCATGGAGATGATTATCTCGGGATTGCAAGATAACCAAACAAAACTTTTAGTGGATTTCTACTTATTTTATTAAATATCATCTCCACCAAACAGGACAAGCTTGCATCTGTTATAGTTTTGGAGAAAAATGTGTTCATTTCATGTATGCGCGAAATGCCTTAAAAATGGCTTTAAAATGGATTTGGAGCATGGAGACGATTATCTCGGGATTGCAAGATAACCAAACAATTTTAGTGGATTTCTACTTATTTTATTAAATATCATCTCCACCAAACAGGACAAGCTTGCACTGTTATAGTTTTGGAGAAAAATGTGTTCATTTCATGTATGCGCGAAATGCCTTAAAAATGGCTTTAAAATGGATTTGGAGCATGGAGACGATTATCTCGGGATTGCAAGATAACCAAACAAAACTTTTAGTGGATTTCTACTTATTTTATTAAATATCATCTCCACCAAACAGGACAAGCTTGCATCTGTTATAGTTTTGGAGAAAAATGTGTTCATTTCATGTATGCGCGAAATGCCTTAAAAATGGCTTTAAAATGGATTTGGAGCATGGAGACGATTATCTCGGGATTGCAAGATAACCAAACAAAACTTTTAGTGGATTTCTACTTATTTTATTAAATATCATCTCCACCAAACAGGACAAGCTTGCATCTGTTATAGTTTTGGAGAAAAATGTGTTCATTTCATGTATGCGCGAAATGCCTTAAAAATGGCTTTAAAATGGATTTGGAGCATGGAGACGATTATCTCGGGATTGCAAGATAACCAAACAAAACTTTTAGTGGATTTCTACTTATTTTATTAAATATCATCTCCACCAAACAGGACAAGCTTGCATCTGTTATAGTTTTGGAGAAAAATGTGTTCATTTCATGTATGCGCGAAATGCCTTAAAAATGGCTTTAAAATGGATTTGGAGCATGGAGACGATTATCTCGGGATTGCAAGATAACCAAACAAAACTTTTAGTGGATTTCTACTTATTTTATTAAATATCATCTCCACCAAACAGGACAAGCTTGCATCTGTTATAGTTTTGGAGAAAAATGTGTTCATTTCATGTATGCGCGAAATGCCTTAAAAATGGCTTTAAAATGGATTTGGAGCATGGAGACGATTATCTCGGGATTGCAAGATAACCAAACAAAACTTTTAGTGGATTTCTACTTATTTTATTAAATATCATCTCCACCAAACAGGACAAGCTTGCATCTGTTATAGTTTTGGAGAAAAATGTGTTCATTTCATGTATGCGCGAAATGCCTTAAAAATGGCTTTAAAATGGATTTGGAGCATGGAGACGATTATCTCGGGATTGCAAGATAACCAAACAAAACTTTTAGTGGATTTCTACTTATTTTATTAAATATCATCTCCACCAAACAGGACAAGCTTGCATCTGTTATAGTTTTGGAGAAAAATGTGTTCATTTCATGTATGCGCGAAATGCCTTAAAAATGGCTTTAAAATGGATTTGGAGCATGGAGACGATTATCTCGGGATTGCAAGATAACCAAACAAAACTTTTAGTGGATTTCTACTTATTTTATTAAATATCATCTCCACCAAACAGGACAAGCTTGCATCTGTTATAGTTTTGGAGAAAAATGTGTTCATTTCATGTATGCGCGAAATGCCTTAAAAATGGCTTTAAAATGGATTTGGAGCATGGAGACGATTATCTCGGGATTGCAAGATAACCAAACAAAACTTTTAGTGGATTTCTACTTATTTTATTAAATATCATCTCCACCAAACAGGACAAGCTTGCATCTGTTATAGTTTTGGAGAAAAATGTGTTCATTTCATGTATGCGCGAAATGCCTTAAAAATGGCTTTAAAATGGATTTGGAGCATGGAGACGATTATCTCGGGATTGCAAGATAACCAAACAAAACTTTTAGTGGATTTCTACTTATTTTATTAAATATCATCTCCACCAAACAGGACAAGCTTGCATCTGTTATAGTTTTGGAGAAAAATGTGTTCATTTCATGTATGCGCGAAATGCCTTAAAAATGGCTTTAAAATGGATTTGGAGCATGGAGACGATTATCTCGGGATTGCAAGATAACCAAACAAAACTTTTAGTGGATTTCTACTTATTTTATTAAATATCATCTCCACCAAACAGGACAAGCTTGCATCTGTTATAGTTTTGGAGAAAAATGTGTTCATTTCATGTATGCGCGAAATGCCTTAAAAATGGCTTTAAAATGGATTTGGAGCATGGAGACGATTATCTCGGGATTGCAAGATAACCAAACAAAACTTTTAGTGGATTTCTACTTATTTTATTAAATATCATCTCCACCAAACAGGACAAGCTTGCATCTGTTATAGTTTTGGAGAAAAATGTGTTCATTTCATGTATGCGCGAAATGCCTTAAAAATGGCTTTAAAATGGATTTGGAGCATGGAGACGATTATCTCGGGATTGCAAGATAACCAAACAAAACTTTTAGTGGATTTCTACTTATTTTATTAAATATCATCTCCACCAAACAGGACAAGCTTGCATCTGTTATAGTTTTGGAGAAAAATGTGTTCATTTCATGTATGCGCGAAATGCCTTAAAAATGGCTTTAAAATGGATTTGGAGCATGGAGACGATTATCTCGGGATTGCAAGATAACCAAACAAAACTTTTAGTGGATTTCTACTTATTTTATTAAATATCATCTCCACCAAACAGGACAAGCTTGCATCTGTTATAGTTTTGGAGAAAAATGTGTTCATTTCATGTATGCGCGAAATGCCTTAAAAATGGCTTTAAAATGGATTTGGAGCATGGAGACGATTATCTCGGGATTGCAAGATAACCAAACAAAACTTTTAGTGGATTTCTACTTATTTTATTAAATATCATCTCCACCAAACAGGACAAGCTTGCATCTGTTATAGTTTTGGAGAAAAATGTGTTCATTTCATGTATGCGCGAAATGCCTTAAAAATGGCTTTAAAATGGATTTGGAGCATGGAGACGATTATCTCGGGATTGCAAGATAACCAAACAAAACTTTTAGTGGATTTCTACTTATTTTATTAAATATCATCTCCACCAAACAGGACAAGCTTGCATCTGTTATAGTTTTGGAGAAAAATGTGTTCATTTCATGTATGCGCGAAATGCCTTAAAAATGGCTTTAAAATGGATTTGGAGCATGGAGACGATTATCTCGGGATTGCAAGATAACCAAACAAAACTTTTAGTGGATTTCTACTTATTTTATTAAATATCATCTCCACCAAACAGGACAAGCTTGCATCTGTTATAGTTTTGGAGAAAAATGTGTTCATTTCATGTATGCGCGAAATGCCTTAAAAATGGCTTTAAAATGGATTTGGAGCATGGAGACGATTATCTCGGGATTGCAAGATAACCAAACAAAACTTTTAGTGGATTTCTACTTATTTTATTAAATATCATCTCCACCAAACAGGACAAGCTTGCATCTGTTATAGTTTTGGAGAAAAATGTGTTCATTTCATGTATGCGCGAAATGCCTTAAAAATGGCTTTAAAATGGATTTGGAGCATGGAGACGATTATCTCGGGATTGCAAGATAACCAAACAAAACTTTTAGTGGATTTCTACTTATTTTATTAAATATCATCTCCACCAAACAGGACAAGCTTGCATCTGTTATAGTTTTGGAGAAAAATGTGTTCATTTCATGTATGCGCGAAATGCCTTAAAAATGGCTTTAAAATGGATTTGGAGCATGGAGACGATTATCTCGGGATTGCAAGATAACCAAACAAAACTTTTAGTGGATTTCTACTTATTTTATTAAATATCATCTCCACCAAACAGGACAAGCTTGCATCTGTTATAGTTTTGGAGAAAAATGTGTTCATTTCATGTATGCGCGAAATGCCTTAAAAATGGCTTTAAAATGGATTTGGAGCATGGAGACGATTATCTCGGGATTGCAAGATAACCAAACAAAACTTTTAGTGGATTTCTACTTATTTTATTAAATATCATCTCCACCAAACAGGACAAGCTTGCATCTGTTATAGTTTTGGAGAAAAATGTGTTCATTTCATGTATGCGCGAAATGCCTTAAAAATGGCTTTAAAATGGATTTGGAGCATGGAGACGATTATCTCGGGATTGCAAGATAACCAAACAAAACTTTTAGTGGATTTCTACTTATTTTATTAAATATCATCTCCACCAAACAGGACAAGCTTGCATCTGTTATAGTTTTGGAGAAAAATGTGTTCATTTCATGTATGCGCGAAATGCCTTAAAAATGGCTTTAAAATGGATTTGGAGCATGGAGACGATTATCTCGGGATTGCAAGATAACCAAACAAAACTTTTAGTGGATTTCTACTTATTTTATTAAATATCATCTCCACCAAACAGGACAAGCTTGCATCTGTTATAGTTTTGGAGAAAAATGTGTTCATTTCATGTATGCGCGAAATGCCTTAAAAATGGCTTTAAAATGGATTTGGAGCATGGAGACGATTATCTCGGGATTGCAAGATAACCAAACAAAACTTTTAGTGGATTTCTACTTATTTTATTAAATATCATCTCCACCAAACAGGACAAGCTTGCATCTGTTATAGTTTTGGAGAAAAATGTGTTCATTTCATGTATGCGCGAAATGCCTTAAAAATGGCTTTAAAATGGATTTGGAGCATGGAGACGATTATCTCGGGATTGCAAGATAACCAAACAAAACTTTTAGTGGATTTCTACTTATTTTATTAAATATCATCTCCACCAAACAGGACAAGCTTGCATCTGTTATAGTTTTGGAGAAAAATGTGTTCATTTCATGTATGCGCGAAATGCCTTAAAAATGGCTTTAAAATGGATTTGGAGCATGGAGACGATTATCTCGGGATTGCAAGATAACCAAACAAAACTTTTAGTGGATTTCTACTTATTTTATTAAATATCATCTCCACCAAACAGGACAAGCTTGCATCTGTTATAGTTTTGGAGAAAAATGTGTTCATTTCATGTATGCGCGAAATGCCTTAAAAATGGCTTTAAAATGGATTTGGAGCATGGAGACGATTATCTCGGGATTGCAAGATAACCAAACAAAACTTTTAGTGGATTTCTACTTATTTTATTAAATATCATCTCCACCAAACAGGACAAGCTTGCATCTGTTATAGTTTTGGAGAAAAATGTGTTCATTTCATGTATGCGCGAAATGCCTTAAAAATGGCTTTAAAATGGATTTGGAGCATGGAGACGATTATCTCGGGATTGCAAGATAACCAAACAAAACTTTTAGTGGATTTCTACTTATTTTATTAAATATCATCTCCACCAAACAGGACAAGCTTGCATCTGTTATAGTTTTGGAGAAAAATGTGTTCATTTCATGTATGCGCGAAATGCCTTAAAAATGGCTTTAAAATGGATTTGGAGCATGGAGACGATTATCTCGGGATTGCAAGATAACCAAACAAAACTTTTAGTGGATTTCTACTTATTTTATTAAATATCATCTCCACCAAACAGGACAAGCTTGCATCTGTTATAGTTTTGGAGAAAAATGTGTTCATTTCATGTATGCGCGAAATGCCTTAAAAATGGCTTTAAAATGGATTTGGAGCATGGAGACGATTATCTCGGGATTGCAAGATAACCAAACAAAACTTTTAGTGGATTTCTACTTATTTTATTAAATATCATCTCCACCAAACAGGACAAGCTTGCATCTGTTATAGTTTTGGAGAAAAATGTGTTCATTTCATGTATGCGCGAAATGCCTTAAAAATGGCTTTAAAATGGATTTGGAGCATGGAGACGATTATCTCGGGATTGCAAGATAACCAAACAAAACTTTTAGTGGATTTCTACTTATTTTATTAAATATCATCTCCACCAAACAGGACAAGCTTGCATCTGTTATAGTTTTGGAGAAAAATGTGTTCATTTCATGTATGCGCGAAATGCCTTAAAAATGGCTTTAAAATGGATTTGGAGCATGGAGACGATTATCTCGGGATTGCAAGATAACCAAACAAAACTTTTAGTGGATTTCTACTTATTTTATTAAATATCATCTCCACCAAACAGGACAAGCTTGCATCTGTTATAGTTTTGGAGAAAAATGTGTTCATTTCATGTATGCGCGAAATGCCTTAAAAATGGCTTTAAAATGGATTTGGAGCATGGAGACGATTATCTCGGGATTGCAAGATAACCAAACAAAACTTTTAGTGGATTTCTACTTATTTTATTAAATATCATCTCCACCAAACAGGACAAGCTTGCATCTGTTATAGTTTTGGAGAAAAATGTGTTCATTTCATGTATGCGCGAAATGCCTTAAAAATGGCTTTAAAATGGATTTGGAGCATGGAGACGATTATCTCGGGATTGCAAGATAACCAAACAAAACTTTTAGTGGATTTCTACTTATTTTATTAAATATCATCTCCACCAAACAGGACAAGCTTGCATCTGTTATAGTTTTGGAGAAAAATGTGTTCATTTCATGTATGCGCGAAATGCCTTAAAAATGGCTTTAAAATGGATTTGGAGCATGGAGACGATTATCTCGGGATTGCAAGATAACCAAACAAAACTTTTAGTGGATTTCTACTTATTTTATTAAATATCATCTCCACCAAACAGGACAAGCTTGCATCTGTTATAGTTTTGGAGAAAAATGTGTTCATTTCATGTATGCGCGAAATGCCTTAAAAATGGCTTTAAAATGGATTTGGAGCATGGAGACGATTATCTCGGGATTGCAAGATAACCAAACAAAACTTTTAGTGGATTTCTACTTATTTTATTAAATATCATCTCCACCAAACAGGACAAGCTTGCATCTGTTATAGTTTTGGAGAAAAATGTGTTCATTTCATGTATGCGCGAAATGCCTTAAAAATGGCTTTAAAATGGATTTGGAGCATGGAGACGATTATCTCGGGATTGCAAGATAACCAAACAAAACTTTTAGTGGATTTCTACTTATTTTATTAAATATCATCTCCACCAAACAGGACAAGCTTGCATCTGTTATAGTTTTGGAGAAAAATGTGTTCATTTCATGTATGCGCGAAATGCCTTAAAAATGGCTTTAAAATGGATTTGGAGCATGGAGACGATTATCTCGGGATTGCAAGATAACCAAACAAAACTTTTAGTGGATTTCTACTTATTTTATTAAATATCATCTCCACCAAACAGGACAAGCTTGCATCTGTTATAGTTTTGGAGAAAAATGTGTTCATTTCATGTATGCGCGAAATGCCTTAAAAATGGCTTTAAAATGGATTTGGAGCATGGAGACGATTATCTCGGGATTGCAAGATAACCAAACAAAACTTTTAGTGGATTTCTACTTATTTTATTAAATATCATCTCCACCAAACAGGACAAGCTTGCATCTGTTATAGTTTTGGAGAAAAATGTGTTCATTTCATGTATGCGCGAAATGCCTTAAAAATGGCTTTAAAATGGATTTGGAGCATGGAGACGATTATCTCGGGATTGCAAGATAACCAAACAAAACTTTTAGTGGATTTCTACTTATTTTATTAAATATCATCTCCACCAAACAGGACAAGCTTGCATCTGTTATAGTTTTGGAGAAAAATGTGTTCATTTCATGTATGCGCGAAATGCCTTAAAAATGGCTTTAAAATGGATTTGGAGCATGGAGACGATTATCTCGGGATTGCAAGATAACCAAACAAAACTTTTAGTGGATTTCTACTTATTTTATTAAATATCATCTCCACCAAACAGGACAAGCTTGCATCTGTTATAGTTTTGGAGAAAAATGTGTTCATTTCATGTATGCGCGAAATGCCTTAAAAATGGCTTTAAAATGGATTTGGAGCATGGAGACGATTATCTCGGGATTGCAAGATAACCAAACAAAACTTTTAGTGGATTTCTACTTATTTTATTAAATATCATCTCCACCAAACAGGACAAGCTTGCATCTGTTATAGTTTTGGAGAAAAATGTGTTCATTTCATGTATGCGCGAAATGCCTTAAAAATGGCTTTAAAATGGATTTGGAGCATGGAGACGATTATCTCGGGATTGCAAGATAACCAAACAAAACTTTTAGTGGATTTCTACTTATTTTATTAAATATCATCTCCACCAAACAGGACAAGCTTGCATCTGTTATAGTTTTGGAGAAAAATGTGTTCATTTCATGTATGCGCGAAATGCCTTAAAAATGGCTTTAAAATGGATTTGGAGCATGGAGACGATTATCTCGGGATTGCAAGATAACCAAACAAAACTTTTAGTGGATTTCTACTTATTTTATTAAATATCATCTCCACCAAACAGGACAAGCTTGCATCTGTTATAGTTTTGGAGAAAAATGTGTTCATTTCATGTATGCGCGAAATGCCTTAAAAATGGCTTTAAAATGGATTTGGAGCATGGAGACGATTATCTCGGGATTGCAAGATAACCAAACAAAACTTTTAGTGGATTTCTACTTATTTTATTAAATATCATCTCCACCAAACAGGACAAGCTTGCATCTGTTATAGTTTTGGAGAAAAATGTGTTCATTTCATGTATGCGCGAAATGCCTTAAAAATGGCTTTAAAATGGATTTGGAGCATGGAGACGATTATCTCGGGATTGCAAGATAACCAAACAAAACTTTTAGTGGATTTCTACTTATTTTATTAAATATCATCTCCACCAAACAGGACAAGCTTGCATCTGTTATAGTTTTGGAGAAAAATGTGTTCATTTCATGTATGCGCGAAATGCCTTAAAAATGGCTTTAAAATGGATTTGGAGCATGGAGACGATTATCTCGGGATTGCAAGATAACCAAACAAAACTTTTAGTGGATTTCTACTTATTTTATTAAATATCATCTCCACCAAACAGGACAAGCTTGCATCTGTTATAGTTTTGGAGAAAAATGTGTTCATTTCATGTATGCGCGAAATGCCTTAAAAATGGCTTTAAAATGGATTTGGAGCATGGAGACGATTATCTCGGGATTGCAAGATAACCAAACAAAACTTTTAGTGGATTTCTACTTATTTTATTAAATATCATCTCCACCAAACAGGACAAGCTTGCATCTGTTATAGTTTTGGAGAAAAATGTGTTCATTTCATGTATGCGCGAAATGCCTTAAAAATGGCTTTAAAATGGATTTGGAGCATGGAGACGATTATCTCGGGATTGCAAGATAACCAAACAAAACTTTTAGTGGATTTCTACTTATTTTATTAAATATCATCTCCACCAAACAGGACAAGCTTGCATCTGTTATAGTTTTGGAGAAAAATGTGTTCATTTCATGTATGCGCGAAATGCCTTAAAAATGGCTTTAAAATGGATTTGGAGCATGGAGACGATTATCTCGGGATTGCAAGATAACCAAACAAAACTTTTAGTGGATTTCTACTTATTTTATTAAATATCATCTCCACCAAACAGGACAAGCTTGCATCTGTTATAGTTTTGGAGAAAAATGTGTTCATTTCATGTATGCGCGAAATGCCTTAAAAATGGCTTTAAAATGGATTTGGAGCATGGAGACGATTATCTCGGGATTGCAAGATAACCAAACAAAACTTTTAGTGGATTTCTACTTATTTTATTAAATATCATCTCCACCAAACAGGACAAGCTTGCATCTGTTATAGTTTTGGAGAAAAATGTGTTCATTTCATGTATGCGCGAAATGCCTTAAAAATGGCTTTAAAATGGATTTGGAGCATGGAGACGATTATCTCGGGATTGCAAGATAACCAAACAAAACTTTTAGTGGATTTCTACTTATTTTATTAAATATCATCTCCACCAAACAGGACAAGCTTGCATCTGTTATAGTTTTGGAGAAAAATGTGTTCATTTCATGTATGCGCGAAATGCCTTAAAAATGGCTTTAAAATGGATTTGGAGCATGGAGACGATTATCTCGGGATTGCAAGATAACCAAACAAAACTTTTAGTGGATTTCTACTTATTTTATTAAATATCATCTCCACCAAACAGGACAAGCTTGCATCTGTTATAGTTTTGGAGAAAAATGTGTTCATTTCATGTATGCGCGAAATGCCTTAAAAATGGCTTTAAAATGGATTTGGAGCATGGAGACGATTATCTCGGGATTGCAAGATAACCAAACAAAACTTTTAGTGGATTTCTACTTATTTTATTAAATATCATCTCCACCAAACAGGACAAGCTTGCATCTGTTATAGTTTTGGAGAAAAATGTGTTCATTTCATGTATGCGCGAAATGCCTTAAAAATGGCTTTAAAATGGATTTGGAGCATGGAGACGATTATCTCGGGATTGCAAGATAACCAAACAAAACTTTTAGTGGATTTCTACTTATTTTATTAAATATCATCTCCACCAAACAGGACAAGCTTGCATCTGTTATAGTTTTGGAGAAAAATGTGTTCATTTCATGTATGCGCGAAATGCCTTAAAAATGGCTTTAAAATGGATTTGGAGCATGGAGACGATTATCTCGGGATTGCAAGATAACCAAACAAAACTTTTAGTGGATTTCTACTTATTTTATTAAATATCATCTCCACCAAACAGGACAAGCTTGCATCTGTTATAGTTTTGGAGAAAAATGTGTTCATTTCATGTATGCGCGAAATGCCTTAAAAATGGCTTTAAAATGGATTTGGAGCATGGAGACGATTATCTCGGGATTGCAAGATAACCAAACAAAACTTTTAGTGGATTTCTACTTATTTTATTAAATATCATCTCCACCAAACAGGACAAGCTTGCATCTGTTATAGTTTTGGAGAAAAATGTGTTCATTTCATGTATGCGCGAAATGCCTTAAAAATGGCTTTAAAATGGATTTGGAGCATGGAGACGATTATCTCGGGATTGCAAGATAACCAAACAAAACTTTTAGTGGATTTCTACTTATTTTATTAAATATCATCTCCACCAAACAGGACAAGCTTGCATCTGTTATAGTTTTGGAGAAAAATGTGTTCATTTCATGTATGCGCGAAATGCCTTAAAAATGGCTTTAAAATGGATTTGGAGCATGGAGACGATTATCTCGGGATTGCAAGATAACCAAACAAAACTTTTAGTGGATTTCTACTTATTTTATTAAATATCATCTCCACCAAACAGGACAAGCTTGCATCTGTTATAGTTTTGGAGAAAAATGTGTTCATTTCATGTATGCGCGAAATGCCTTAAAAATGGCTTTAAAATGGATTTGGAGCATGGAGACGATTATCTCGGGATTGCAAGATAACCAAACAAAACTTTTAGTGGATTTCTACTTATTTTATTAAATATCATCTCCACCAAACAGGACAAGCTTGCATCTGTTATAGTTTTGGAGAAAAATGTGTTCATTTCATGTATGCGCGAAATGCCTTAAAAATGGCTTTAAAATGGATTTGGAGCATGGAGACGATTATCTCGGGATTGCAAGATAACCAAACAAAACTTTTAGTGGATTTCTACTTATTTTATTAAATATCATCTCCACCAAACAGGACAAGCTTGCATCTGTTATAGTTTTGGAGAAAAATGTGTTCATTTCATGTATGCGCGAAATGCCTTAAAAATGGCTTTAAAATGGATTTGGAGCATGGAGACGATTATCTCGGGATTGCAAGATAACCAAACAAAACTTTTAGTGGATTTCTACTTATTTTATTAAATATCATCTCCACCAAACAGGACAAGCTTGCATCTGTTATAGTTTTGGAGAAAAATGTGTTCATTTCATGTATGCGCGAAATGCCTTAAAAATGGCTTTAAAATGGATTTGGAGCATGGAGACGATTATCTCGGGATTGCAAGATAACCAAACAAAACTTTTAGTGGATTTCTACTTATTTTATTAAATATCATCTCCACCAAACAGGACAAGCTTGCATCTGTTATAGTTTTGGAGAAAAATGTGTTCATTTCATGTATGCGCGAAATGCCTTAAAAATGGCTTTAAAATGGATTTGGAGCATGGAGACGATTATCTCGGGATTGCAAGATAACCAAACAAAACTTTTAGTGGATTTCTACTTATTTTATTAAATATCATCTCCACCAAACAGGACAAGCTTGCATCTGTTATAGTTTTGGAGAAAAATGTGTTCATTTCATGTATGCGCGAAATGCCTTAAAAATGGCTTTAAAATGGATTTGGAGCATGGAGACGATTATCTCGGGATTGCAAGATAACCAAACAAAACTTTTAGTGGATTTCTACTTATTTTATTAAATATCATCTCCACCAAACAGGACAAGCTTGCATCTGTTATAGTTTTGGAGAAAAATGTGTTCATTTCATGTATGCGCGAAATGCCTTAAAAATGGCTTTAAAATGGATTTGGAGCATGGAGACGATTATCTCGGGATTGCAAGATAACCAAACAAAACTTTTAGTGGATTTCTACTTATTTTATTAAATATCATCTCCACCAAACAGGACAAGCTTGCATCTGTTATAGTTTTGGAGAAAAATGTGTTCATTTCATGTATGCGCGAAATGCCTTAAAAATGGCTTTAAAATGGATTTGGAGCATGGAGACGATTATCTCGGGATTGCAAGATAACCAAACAAAACTTTTAGTGGATTTCTACTTATTTTATTAATAATTAAATATCATCTCCACCAAACAGGACAAGCTTGCATCTGTTATAGTTTTGGAGAAAAATGTGTTCATTTCATTTATGCGCGAAATGCCTTAGAAATGGCTTTAAAATGGATTTGGAGCATGGAGACGATTATCTCGGGATTGCAAGATAACCAAACAAAACTTTTAGTGGATTTCTACTTATTTTATTAAATATCATCTCCACCAAACAGGACAAGCTTGCATCTGTTATAGTTTTGGAGAAAAATGTGTTCCATTTCATGTATGCGCGAAATGCCTTAAAAATGGCTTTAAAATGGATTTGGAGCATGGAGACGATTATCTCGGGGATTGCAAGATAACCAAACAAAACTTTTAGTGGATTTCTACTTATTTAATTAAATATCATCTCCACCAAACAGGACAAGCTTGCATCTGTTATAGTTTTGGAGAAAAATGTGTTCATTTCATTTATGCGCGAAATGCCTTAGAAATGGCTTTAAAATGGATTTGGAGCATGGAGACGATTATCTCGGGATTGCAAGATAACCAAACAAAACTTTTAGTGGATTTCTACTTATTTTATTAAATATCATCTCCACCAAACAGGACAAGCTTGCATCTGTTATAGTTTTGGAGAAAATGTGTTCATTTCATGTATGCGCGAAATGCCTTAAAAATGGCTTTAAAATGGATTGGAGCATGGAGACGATTATCTCGGGATTGCAAGATAACCAAACAAAACTTTTAGTGGATTTCTACTTATTTAATTAAATATCATCTCCACCAAACAGGACAAGCTTGCATCTGTTATAGTTTTGGAGAAAAATGTGTTCATTTCATTTATGCGCGAAATGCCTTAGAAATGGCTTTAAAATGGATTTGGAGCATGGAGACGATTATCTCGGATTGCAAGATAACCAAACAAAACTTTTAGTGGATTTCTACTTATTTTATTAAATATCATCTCCACCAAACAGGACAAGCTTGCATCTGTTATAGTTTTGGAGAAAAATGTGTTCATTTCATGTATGCGCGAAATGCCTTAAAAATGGCTTTAAAATGGATTTGGAGCATGGAGACGATTATCTCGGGATTGCAAGATAACCAAACAAAACTTTTAGTGAATTTCTACTTATTTTATTAAATATCATCTCCACCAAACAGGACAAGCTTGCATCTGTTATAGTTTTGGAGAAAAATGTGTTCATTTCATTTATGCGCGAAATGCCTTAGAAATGGCTTTAAAATGGATTTGGAGCATGGAGACGATTATCTCGGGATTGCAAGATAACCAAACAAAACTTTTAGTGGATTTCTACTTATTTTATTAAATATCATCTCCACCAAACAGGACAAGCTTGCATCTGTTATAGTTTTGGAGAAAAATGTGTTCATTTCATGTATGCGCGAAATGCCTTAAAAATGGCTTTAAAATGGATTTGGAGCATGGAGACGATTATCTCGGGATTGCAAGATAACCAAACAAAACTTTTAGTGGATTTCTACTTATTTTATTAAATATCATCTCCACCAAACAGGACAAGCTTGCATCTGTTATAGTTTTGGAGAAAAATGTGTTCATTTCATGTATGCGCGAAATGCCTTAAAAATGGCTTTAAAATGGATTTGGAGCATGGAGACGATTATCTCGGGATTGCAAGATAACCAAACAAAACTTTTAGTGGATTTCTACTTATTTATTAAATATCATCTCCACCAAACAGGACAAGCTTGCATCTGTTATAGTTTTGGAGAAAAATGTGTTCATTTCATGTATGCGCGAAATGCCTTAAAAATGGCTTTAAAATGGATTTGGAGCATGGAGACGATTATCTCGGGATTGCAAGATAACCAAACAAACTTTTAGTGGATTTCTACTTATTTAATTAAATATCATCTCCACCAAACAGGACAAGCTTGCATCTGTTATAGTTTTGGAGAAAAATGTGTTCATTTCATTTATGCGCGAAATGCCTTAGAAATGGCTTTAAAATGGATTTGGAGCATGGAGACGATTATCTCGGGATTGCAAGATAACCAAACAAAACTTTTAGTGGATTCCTACTTATTTTATTAATATCATCTCCACCAAACAGGACAAGCTTGCATCTGTTATAGTTTTGGAGAAAAATGTGTTCATTTCATGTATGCGCGAAATGCCTTAAAAATGGCTTTAAAATGGAATTTGGAGCATGGAGACGATTATCTCGGGATTGCAAGATAACCAAACAAAACTTTTAGTGGATTTCTACTTATTTAATTAAATATCATCTCCACCAAACAGGACAAGCTTGCATCTGTTATAGTTTTGGAGAAAAATGTGTTCATTTCATTTATGCGCTAAATGCCTTAGAAATGGCTTTAAAATGGATTTGGAGCATGGAGACGATTATCTCGGGATTGCAAGATAACCAAACAAAACTTTTAGTGGATTTCTACTTATTTTATTAAATATCATCTCCACCAAACAGGACAAGCTTGCATCTGTTATAGTTTTGGAGAAAAAGTGTTCATTTCATGTATGCGCGAAATGCCTTAGAAATGGCTTTAAATGGATTTGGAGCATGGAGACGATTATCTCGGGATTGCAAGATAACCAAACAAAACTTTTAGTGGATTTCTACTTATTTTATTAAATATCATCTCCACCAAACAGGACAAGCTTGCATCTGTTATAGTTTTGGAGAAAAATGTGTTCTTTTTATGTATGCGCGAAATGCCTTAAAAATGGCTTTAAAATGGATTTGGAGCATGGAGACGATTATCTCGGGATTGCAAGATAACCAAACAAAACTTTTAGTGGATTTCTACTTATTTTATTAAATATCATCTCCACCAAACAGGACAAGCTTGCATCTGTTATAGTTTTGGAGAAAAATGTGTTCATTTCATGTATGCGCGAAATGCCTTAAAATGGCTTTAAAATGGATTTGGAGCATGGAGACGATTATCTCGGGATTGCAAGATAACCAAACAAAACTTTTAGTGGATTTCTACTTATTTTATTAAATATCATCTCCACCAAACAGGACAAGCTTGCATCTGTTATAGTTTTGGAGAAAAATGTGTTCATTTCATGTATGCGCGAAATGCCTTAAAAATGGCTTTAAAATGGATTTGGAGCATGAGACGATTATCTCGGGATTGCAAGATAACCAAACAAAACTTTTAGTGGATTTCTACTTATTTATTAAATATCATCTCCACCAAACAGGACAAGCTTGCATCTGTTATAGTTTTGGAGAAAATGTGTTCATTTCATGTATGCGCGAAATGCCTTAAAAATGGCTTTAAAATGGATTTGGAGCATGGAGACGATTATCTCGGGATTGCAAGATAACCAAACAAAACTTTTAGTGGATTTCTACTTATTTTATTAAATATCATCTCCACCAAACAGGACAAGCTTGCATCTGTTATAGTTTTGGAGAAAAATGTGTTCATTTCATGTATGCGCGAAATGCCTTAAAAATGGCTTTAAAATGGATTTGGAGCATGGAGACGATTATCTCGGGATTGCAAGATAACCAAACAAAACTTTTAGTGGATTTCTACTTATTTAATTAAATATCATCTCCACCAAACAGGACAAGCTTGCATCTGTTATAGTTTTGAGAAAAATGTGTTCATTTCATGTATGCGCGAAATGCCTTAAAAAATGGCTTTAAAATGGATTTGGAGCATGGAGACGATTATCTCGGGATTGCAAGATAACCAAACAAAACTTTTAGTGGATTTCTACTTATTTTATTAAATATCATCTCCACCAAACAGGACAAGCTTGCATCTGTTATAGTTTTGGAGAAAAATGTGTTCATTTCATGTATGCGCGAAATGCCTTAAAAATGGCTTAAAATGGATTTGGAGCATGGAGACGATTATCTCGGGATTGACAAGATAACCAAACAAAACTTTTAGTGGATTTCTACTTATTTTATTAAATATCATCTCCACCAAACAGGACAAGCTTGCATCTGTTATAGTTTTGGAGAAAAATGTGTTCATTTCATGTATGCGCGAAATGCCTTAAAAATGGCTTTAAAATGGATTTGGAGCATGGAGACGATTATCTCGGGATTGCAAGATAACCAAACAAAACCTTTTAGTGGATTTCTACTTATTTTATTAAATATCATCTCCACCAAACAGGACAAGCTTGCATCTGTTATAGTTTTGGAGAAAAATGTGTTCATTTCATGTATGCGCGAAATGCCTTAAAAAATGGCTTTAAAATGGATTTGGAGCATGGAGACGATTATCTCGGGATTGCAAGATAACCAAACAAAACTTTTAGTGGATTTCTACTTATTTTATTAAATATCATCTCCACCAAACAGGACAAGCTTGCATCTGTTATAGTTTTGGAGAAAAATGTGTTCATTTCATGTATGCGCGAAATGCCTTAAAAATGGCTTTAAAATGGATTTGGAGCATGGAGACGATTATCTCGGGATTGCAAGATAACCAAACAAAACTTTTAGTGGATTTCTACTTATTTATTAAATATCATCTCCACCAAACAGCTTGCATCTGTTATAGTTTTGGAGAAAAATGTGTTCATTTTCATGTATGCGCGAAATGCCTTAAAAATGGCTTTAAAATGGATTTGGAGCATGGAGACGATTATCTCGGGATTGCAAGATAACCAAACAAAACTTTTAGTGGATTTCTACTTATTTTATTAAATATCATCTCCACCAAACAGGACAAGCTTGCATCTGTTATAGTTTTGGAGAAAAATGTGTTCATTTCATGTATGCGCGAAATGCCTTAAAAATGGCTTTAAAATGGATTTGGAGCATGGAGACGATTATCTCGGGATTGCAAGATAACCAAACAAAACTTTTAGTGGATTTCTACTTATTTAATTAAATATCATCTCCCACCAAACAGGACAAGCTTGCATCTGTTATAGTTTTGGAGAAAAATGTGTTCATTTCATGTATGCGCGAAATGCCTAAAAATGGCTTTAAAATGGATTTGGAGCATGGAGACGATTATCTCGGGATTGCAAGATAACCAAACAAAACTTTTAGTGGATTTCTACTTATTTTATTAAATATCATCTCCACCAAACAGGACAAGCTTGCATCTGTTATAGTTTTGGAGAAAAATGTGTTCATTTCATGTATGCGCGAAATGCCTTAAAAATGGCTTTAAAATGGATTTGGAGCATGGAGACGATTATCTCGGGATTGCAAGATAACCAAACAAAACTTTTAGTGGATTTCTACTTATTTTATTAAATATCATCTCCACCAAACAGGACAAGCTTGCATCTGTTATAGTTTTGGAGAAAAATGTGTTCATTTCATGTATGCGCGAAATGCCTTAAAAATGGCTTTAAAATGGATTTGGAGCATGGAGACGATTATCTCGGGATTGCAAGATAACCAAACAAAACTTTTAGTGGATTTCTACTTATTTTATTAAATATCATCTCCACCAAACAGGACAAGCTTGCATCTGTTATAGTTTGGAGAAAAAATGTGTTCATTTCATGTATGCGCGAAATGCCTTAAAAATGGCTTTAAAATGGATTTGGAGCATGGAGACGATTATCTCGGGATTGCAAGATAACCAAACAAAACTTTTAGTGGATTTCTACTTATTTTATAAATATCATCTCCACCAAACAGGACAAGCTTGCATCTGTTATAGTTTTGGAGAAAAATGTGTTCATTTCATGTATGCGCGAAATGCCTTAAAAATGGCTTTAAAATGGATTTGGAGCATGGAGACGATTATCTCGGGATTGCAAGATAACCAAACAAAACTTTTAGTGGATTTCTACTTATTTATTAAATATCATCTCCACCAAACAGGACAAGCTTGCATCTGTTATAGTTTTGGAGAAAAATGTGTTCATTTCATGTATGCGCGAAATGCCTTAAAAATGGCTTTAAAATGGATTTGGAGCATGGAGACGATTATCTCGGGATTGCAAGATAACCAAACAAAACTTTTAGTGGATTTCTACTTATTTTATTAAATATCATCTCCACCAAACAGGACAAGCTTGCATCTGTTATAGTTTTGGAGAAAAATGTGTTCATTTCATGTATGCGCGAAATGCCTTAAAAATGGCTTTAAAATGGATTTGGAGCATGGAGACGATTATCTCGGGATTGCAAGATAACCAAACAAAACTTTTAGTGGATTTCTACTTATTTTATTAAATATCATCTCCACCAAACAGGACAAGCTTGCATCTGTTATAGTTTTGGAGAAAAATGTGTTCATTTCATGTATGCGCGAAATGCCTTAAAAATGGCTTTAAAATGGATTTGGAGCATGGAGACGATTATCTCGGGATTGCAAGATAACCAAACAAAACTTTTAGTGGATTTCTACTTATTTTATTAAATATCATCTCCACCAAACAGGACAAGCTTGCATCTGTTATAGTTTTGGAGAAAAATGTGTTCATTTCATGTATGCGCGAAATGCCTTAAAAATGGCTTTAAAATGGATTTGGAGCATGGAGACGATTATCTCGGGATTGCAAGATAACCAAACAAAACTTTTAGTGGATTTCTACTTATTTTATTAAATATCATCTCCACCAAACAGGACAAGCTTGCATCTGTTATAGTTTTGGAGAAAAATGTGTTCATTTCATGTATGCGCGAAAGTGCCTTAAAATGGCTTTAAAATGGATTTGGAGCATGGAGACGATTATCTCGGGATTGCAAGATAACCAAACAAAACTTTTAGTGGATTTCTACTTATTTATTAAATATCATCTCCACCAAACAGGACAAGCTTGCATCTGTTATAGTTTTGGAGAAAAATGTGTTCATTTCATGTATGCGCGAAATGCCTTAAAAATGGCTTTAAAATGGATTTGGAGCATGGAGACGATTATCTCGGGATTGCAAGATAACCAAACAAAACTTTTAGTGGATTTCTACTTATTTATTAAATATCATCTCCACCAAACAGGACAAGCTTGCATCTGTTATAGTTTTGGAGAAAAATGTGTTCATTTCATGTATGCGCGAAATGCCTTAAAAATGGCTTTAAATGGATTTGGAGCATGGAGACGATTATCTCGGGATTGCAAGATAACCAAACAAAACTTTTAGTGGATTTCTACTTATTTTATTAAATATCATCTCCACCAAACAGGACAAGCTTGCATCTGTTATAGTTTTGGAGAAAAATGTGTTCATTTCATGTATGCGCGAAATGCCTTAAAAATGGCTTTAAAATGGATTTGGAGCATGGAGACGATTATCTCGGGATTGCAAGATAACCAAACAAAACTTTTAGTGGATTTCTACTTATTTTATTAAATATCATCTCCACCAAACAGGACAAGCTTGCATCTGTTATAGTTTTGGAGAAAAATGTGTTCATTTCATGTATGGCGCGAAATGCCTTAAAAATGGCTTAAAATGGATTTGGAGCATGGAGACGATTATCTCGGGATTGCAAGATAACCAAACAAAACTTTTAGTGGATTTCTACTTATTTTATTAAATATCATCTCCACCCAAACAGGACAAGCTTGCATCTGTTATAGTTTTGGAGAAAAATGTGTTCATTTCATGTATGCGCGAAATGCCTTAAAAATGGCTTTATGGATTTGGAGCATGGAGACGATTATCTCGGGATTGCAAGATAACCAAACAAAACTTTTAGTGGATTTCTACTTATTTTATTAAATATCATCTCCACCAAACAGGACAAGCTTGCATCTGTTATAGTTTTGGAGAAAAATGTGTTCATTTCATGTATGCGCGAAATGCCTTAAAAATGGCTTTAAAATGGATTTGGAGCATGGAGACGATTATCTCGGGATTGCAAGATAACCAAACAAAACTTTTAGTGGATTTCTACTTATTTTATTAAATATCATCTCCACCAAACAGGACAAGCTTGCATCTGTTATAGTTTTGGAGAAAAATGTGTTCATTTCATGTATGCGCGAAATGCCTTAAAATGGCTTTAAAATGGATTTGGAGCATGGAGACGATTATCTCGGGATTGCAAGATAACCAAACAAAACTTTTAGTGGATTTCTACTTATTTTATTAAATATCATCTCCACCAAACAGGACAAGCTTGCATCTGTTACAGTTTTGGAGAAAAATGTGTTCATTTCATGTATGCGCGAAATGCCTTAAAAATGGCTTTAAAATGGATTTGGAGCATGGAGACGATTATCTCGGGATTGCAAGATAACCAAACAAAACTTTTAGTGGATTTCTACTTATTTTATTAAATATCATCTCCACCAAACAGGACAAGCTTGCATCTGTTATAGTTTTGGAGAAAAATGTGTTCATTTCATGTATGCGCGAAATGCCTTAAAAATGGCTTTAAAATGGATTTGGAGCATGGAGACGATTATCTCGGGATTGCAAGATAACCAAACAAAACTTTTAGTGGATTTCTACTTATTTTATTAAATATCATCTCCACCCAAACAGGACAAGCTTGCATCTGTTATAGTTTTGGAGAAAAATGTGTTCATTTCATGTATGCGCGAAATGCCTTAAAAATGCTTTAAAATGGATTTGGAGCATGGAGACGATTATCTCGGGATTGCAAGATAACCAAACAAAACTTTTAGTGGATTTCTACTTATTTTATTAAATATCATCTCCACCAAACAGGACAAGCTTGCATCTGTTATAGTTTTTGGAGAAAAAATGTGTTCATTTCATGTATGCGCGAAATGCCTTAAAAATGGCTTTAAAATGGATTTGGAGCATGGAGACGATTATCTCGGGATTGCAAGATAACCAAACAAAACTTTTAGTGGATTTCTACTTATTTAATTAAATATCATCTCCACCAAACAGGACAAGCTTGCATCTGTTATAGTTTTGGAGAAAAATGTGTTCATTTCATGTATGCGCGAAATGCCCTTAAAAATGGCTTTAAAATGGATTTGGAGCATGGAGACGATTATCTCGGGATTGCAAGATAACCAAACAAAACTTTTAGGGGATTTCTACTTATTTTATTAAATATCATCTCCACCAAACAGGACAAGCTTGCATCTGTTATAGTTTTGGAGAAAAATGTGTTCATTTCATTTATGCGCGAAATGCCTTAGAAATGGCTTTAAAATGGATTTGGAGCATGGAGACGATTATCTCGGGATTGCAAGATAACCAAACAAAACTTTTAGTGGATTTCTACTTATTTATTAAATATCATCTCCACCAAACAGGACAAGCTTGCATCTGTTATAGTTTTGGAGAAAAATGTGTTCATTTCATGTATGCGCGAAATGCCTTAAAAATGGCTTTAAAATGGATTTGGAGCATGGAGACGATTATCTCGGGATTGCAAGATAACCAAACAAAACTTTTAGTGGATTTCTACTTATTTTATTAAATATCATCTCCACCAAACAGGACAAGCTTGCATCTGTTATAGTTTTGGAGAAAAATGTGTTCATTTCATGTATGCGCGAAATGCCTTAGAAATGGCTTTAAAATGGATTTGGAGCATGGAGACGATTATCTCGGGATTGCAAGATAACCAAACAAAACTTTTAGTGGATTTCTACTTATTTTATTAAATATCATCTCCACCAAACAGGACAAGCTTGCATCTGTTATAGTTTTGGAGAAAAATGTGTTCATTTCATGTATGCGCGAAATGCCTTAAAAATGGCTTTAAAATGGATTTGGAGCATGGAGACGATTATCTCGGGATTGCAAGATAACCAAACAAAACGTTTAGTGGATTTCTACTTATTTTATTAAATATCATCTCCACCAAACAGGACAAGCTTGCATCTGTTATAGTTTTGGAGAAAAATGTGTTCATTTCATGTATGCGCGAAATGCCTTAAAAATGGCTTTAAAATGGATTTGGAGCATGGAGACGATTATCTCGGGATTGCAAGATAACCAAACAAAACGTTTTAGTGGATTTCTACTTATTTTATTAAATATCATCTCCACCAAACAGGACAAGCTTGCATCTGTTATAGTTTTGGAGAAAAATGTGTTCATTTCATGTATGCGCGAAATGCCTTAAAAATGGCTTTAAATGGATTTGGAGCATGGAGACGATTATCTCGGGATTGCAAGATAACCAAACAAAACTTTTAGTGGATTTCTACTTATTTTATTAAATATCATCTCCACCAAACAGGACAAGCTTGCATCTGTTATAGTTTTGGAGAAAAATGTGTTCATTTCATGTATGCGCGAAATGCCTTAAAAATGGCTTTAAAATGGATTTGGAGCATGGAGACGATTATCTCGGGATTGCAAGATAACCAAACAAAACTTTTAGTGGATTTCTACTTATTTTATTAAATATCTTCTCCACCAAACAGGACAAGCTTGCATCTGTTATACGTTTTGGAGAAAAATGTGTTCATTTCATGTATGCGCGAAATGCCTTAAAAATGGCTTTAAAATGGATTTGGAGCATGAGACGATTATCTCGGGATTGCAAGATAACCAAACAATAACTTTTAGTGGATTTCTACTTATTTTATTAATATCATCTCCACCAAACAGGACAAGCTTGCATCTGTTATAGTTTTGGAGAAAAATGTGTTCATTTCATGTATGCGCGAAATGCCTTAAAAATGGCTTTAAAATGGATTTGGAGCATGGAGACGATTATCTCGGGATTGCAAGATAACCAAACAAAACTTTTAGTGGATTTCTATTTATTTTATTAAATATCATCTCCACCAAACAAGACCAAGCTTGCATCTGTTATAGTTTTGGAGAAAAATGTGTTCATTTCATGTATGCGCGAAATGCCTTAAAAATGGCTTTAAAATGGATTTGGAGCATGGAGACGATTATCTCGGGATTGCAAGATAACCAAACAAAACTTTTAGTGGATTTCTACTTATTTTATTAAATATCATCTCCACCAAACAGGACAAGCTTGCATCTGTTATAGTTTTGGAGAAAAATGTGTTCATTTCATGTATGCGCGAAATGCCTTAAAAATGGCTTAAAATGGATTTGGAGCATGGAGACGATTATCTCGGGATTGCAAGATAACCAAACAAAACTTTAGTGGATTTCTACTTATTTTATTAAATATCATCTCCAAATAAGTAGAAATCCACTAAAAGTTTTGTTTGGTTATCTTGCAATCCCGAGATAATCGTCTCCATGCTCCAAATCCATTTTAAAACCATTTTTAAGGCATTTCGCGCATACATGAAATGAACACATTTTTCTCCAAAACTATAACAGATGCAAGCTTGTCCTGTTTGGTGGAGATGATATTTAATAAAATAAGTAGAAATCCACTAAAAGTTTTGTTTGGTTATCTTGCAATCCCGAGATAATCGTCTCCATGCTCCAAATCCATTTTAAAGCCATTTTTAAGGCATTTCGCGCATACATGAAATGAACACATTTTTCTCCAAAATTTTAACAGATGCAAGCTTGTCCTGTTTGGTGGAGATGATATTTAATAAAATAAGTAGAAATCCACTAAAAGTTTTGTTTGGTTATCTTGCAATCCCGAGATAATCGTCTCCATGCTCCAAATCCATTTTAAAGCCATTTTTAAGGCATTTCGCGCATACATGAAATGAACACATTTTTCTCCAAAACTATAACAGATGCAAGCTTGTCCTGTTTGGTGGAGATGATATTTAATAAAATAAGTAGAAATCCACTAAAAGTTTTGTTTGGTTATCTTGCAATCCCGAGATAATCGTCTCCATGCTCCAAATCCATTTTAAAGCCATTTTTAAGGCATTTCGCGCATACATGAAATGAACACATTTTTCTCCAAAACTATAACAGATGCAAGCTTGTCCTGTTTGGTGGAGATGATATTTAATAAAATAAGTAGAAATCCACTAAAAGTTTTGTTTGGTTATCTTGCATCCCGAGATAATCGTCTCCATGCTCCAAATCTATTTAAAGCCATTTTTAAGGCATTTCGCGCATACATGAAATGAACACATTTTTCTCCAAAACTATAACAGATGCAAGCTTGTCCTGTTTGGTGGAGATGATATTTAATTAAATAAGTAGAAATCCACTAAAAGTTTTGTTGGTTATCTTGCAATCCCGAGATAATCGTCTCCATGCTCCAAATCCATTTTAAAGCCATTTTTAAGGCATTTCGCGCATACATGAAATGAACACATTTTTCTCCAAAACTATAACAGATGCAAGCTTGTCTTGTTTGGTGGAGATGATATTTAATAAATAAATAGAAATCCACTAAAAGTTTTGTTTGGTTATCTTGCAATCCCGAGATAATCGTCTCCATGCTCCAAATCCATTTTAAAGCCATTTTTAAGGCATTTCGCGCATACATGAAATGAACACATTTTTCTCCAAAACTATAACAGATGCAAGCTTGTCCTGTTTGGTGGAGATGATATTTAATAAAATAAGTAGAAATCCACTAAAAGTTTTGTTTGGTTATCTTGCAATCCCGAGATAATCGTCTCCATGCTCCAAATCCATTTTAAAGCCATTTTTAAGGCATTTCGCGCATACATGAAATGAACACATTTTTCTCCAAAACTATAACAGATGCAAGCTTGTCCTGTTTGGTGGAGATGATATTTAATAAAATAAGTAGAAATCCACTAAAAGTTTTGTTTGGTTATCTTGCAATCCCGAGATAATCGTCTCCATGCTCCAAATCTATTTTAAAGCCATTTTTAAGGCATTTCGCGCATACATGAAATGAACACATTTTTCTCCAAAACTATAACAGATGCAAGCTTGTCCTGTTTGGTGGAGATGATATTTAATAAAATAAGTAGAAATCCACTAAAAGTTTTGTTTGGTTATCTTGCAATCCCGAGATAATCGTCTCCATGCTCCAAATCCATTTTAAAGCCATTTTTTAAGGCATTTCGCGCATACATGAAATGAACACATTTTTCTCCAAAACTATAACAGATGCAAGCTTGTCCTGTTTGGTGGAGATGATATTTAATAAAAATAAGTAGAAATCCACTAAACGTTTTGTTTGGTTATCTTGCAATCCCGAGATAATCGTCTCCATGCTCCAAATCCATTTTAAAGCCATTTTTAAGGCATTTCGCGCATACATGAAATGAACACATTTTTCTCCAAAACTATAACAGATGCAAGCTTGTCCTGTTTGGTGGAGATGATATTTAATAAAATAAGTAGAAATCCACTAAAAGTTTTGTTTGGTTATCTTGCAATCCCGAGATAATCGTCTCCATGCTCCAAATCCATTTTAAAGCCATTTCTAAGGCATTTCGCGCATAAATGAAATGAACACATTTTTCTCCAAAACTATAACAGATGCAAGCTTGTCCTGTTTGGTGGAGATGATATTTAATAAAATAAGTAGAAATCCACTAAAAGTTTTGTTTGGTTATCTTGCAATCCCGAGATAATCGTCTCCATGCTCCAAATCCATTTTAAAGCCATTTTTAAGGCATTTCGCGCATACATGAAATGAACACATTTTTCTCCAAAACTATAACAGATGCAAGCTTGTCCTGTTTGGTGGAGATGATATTTAATAAAGTAAGTAGAAATCCACTAAAAGTTTTGTTTGGTTATCTTGCAATCCCGAGATAATCGTCTCCATGCTCCAAATCCATTTTAAAGCCATTTCTAAGGCATTTCGCGCATAAATGAAATGAACACATTTTTCTCCAAAACTATAACAGATGCAAGCTTGTCCTGTTTGGTGGGAGATGATATTTAATTAAATAAGTAGAAATCCACTAAAAGTTTTGTTTGGTTATCTTGCAATCCCGAGATAATCGTCTCCATGCTCCAAATCCATTTTAAAGCCATTTTTAAGGCATTTCGCGCATACATGAAATGAACACATTTTTCTCCAAAACTATAACAGATGCAAGCTTGTCCTGTTTGGTGGAGATGATATTTAATTAAATAAGTAGAAATCCACTAAAAGTTTTGTTTGGTTATCTTGCAATCCCGAGATAATCGTCTCCATGCTCTAAATCCATTTTAAAGCCATTTTTAAGGCATTTCGCGCATACATGAAATGAACACATTTTTCTCCAAAACTATAACAGATGCAAGCTTGTCCTGTTTGGTGGAGATGATATTTAATAAAATAAGTAGAAATTCCACTAAAAGTTTTTGTTTGGTTATCTTGCAATCCCGAGATAATCGTCTCCATGCTCCAAATCCATTTTAAAGCCATTTTTAAGGCATTTCGCGCATACATGAAATGAACACATTTTTCTCCAAAACTATAACAGATGCAAGCTTGTCCTGTTTGGTGGAGATGATATTTAATAAAATAAGTAGAAATCCACTAAAAGTTTTGTTTGGTTATCTTGCAATCCCGAGATAATCGTCTCCATGCTCCAAATCCATTTTAAAGCCATTTTTAAGGCATTTCGCGCATACATGAAATGAACACATTTTTCTCCAAAACTATAACAGATGCAAGCTTGTCCTGTTTGGTGGAGATGATATTTAATTAAATAAGTAGAAATCCACTAAAAGTTTTGTTTGGTTATCTTGCAATCCCGAGATAATCGTCTCCATGCTCCAAATCCATTTTAAAGCCATTTTTAAGGCATTTCGGCGCATACATGAAATGAACACATTTTTCTCCAAAACTATAACAGATGCAAGCTTGTCCTGTTTGGTGGAGATGATATTTAATAAAGTAAGTAGAAATCCACTAAAAGTTTTGTTTGGTTATCTTGCAATCCCGAGATAATCGTCTCCATGCTCCAAATCCATTTTAAAGCCATTTTTAAGGCATTTCGCGCATACATGAAATGAACACATTTTTCTCCAAAACTATAACAGATGCAAGCTTGTCCTGTTTGGTGGAGATGATATTTAATAAAATAAGTAGAAATCCACTAAAAGTTTTGTTTGGTTATCTTGCAATCCCGAGATAATCGTCTCCATGCTCCAAATCCATTTTAAAGCAATTTTTAAGGCATTTCGCGCATACATTGAAATGAACACATTTTTCTCCAAAACTATAACAGATGCAAGCTTGTCCTGTTTGGTGGAGATGATATTTAATAAAATAAGTAGAAATCCACTAAAAGTTTTGTTTGGTTATCTTGCAATCCCGAGATAATCGTCTCCATGCTCCAAATCCATTTTAAAGCCATTTTCTAAGGCATTTCGCGCATAAATGAAATGAACACATTTTTCTCCAAAACTATAACAGATGCAAGCTTGTCCTGTTTGGTGGAGATGATATTTAATAAAATAAGTAGAAATCCACTAAAAGTTTTGTTTGGTTATTTTGCAATCCCGAGATAATCGTCTCCATGCTCCAAATCCATTTTAAAGCCCATTTTAAGGCATTTCGCGGCATACATGAAATGAACACATTTTTCTCCAAAACTATAACAGATGCAAGCTTGTCCTGTTGGGTGGAGATGATATTTAATAAAATAAGTAGAAATCCACTAAAAGTTTTGTTGGTTATCTTGCAATCCCGAGAT
>NW_027443861.1:0-33671 GCF_048569485.1 Anomaloglossus baeobatrachus | reverse complement strand
TCCCCTGTCCCGGGTCTACCTCCTTTTCCCCCTCTCGTAGCCATTCTGGATGGCCCTTGGAGATATGCTAGATCTCTCCGAAGTCCCCGCCATACCAAACTCCGCGACCACTCGCCACCGCTTGGTCTCATTTCTGCACTTTTCAATCAGAGTTCCTGCCAGACCATTTAAACTCCCATATTCTGTCATTTCTTTCCCTTCGTCGTCACCTCGGGTTGTGACGTGGTGACGCGTTTTATAATAATAATAGTAATAATAATAACACTTTACTCATTCTTCCGTCACTCCTCCGTTTTTTCCTTGCCACCTTCCAAGGATAGGCGTCACTACTCTGGTCGACGAGCGCTTAGGCCGGTCACATAGTCCAACCCTTCCTTGAGTCCCCTTGAAAGGGTTTTTCCTTCTCCCATTACAGGTCATACTTCCCAGGTCTTGGGCTCCTTTTTTTTCATTCGCAAGAGCCCTCTCCTAAAGGGGGTTCTCTTTCCAGTAATTCACTTCAAGGGGCATCTAGTACCCGAGTCCAGAGTTCGAGTTTTCCCAGCCACGCCATTGTAGATGCCCGGACTCCCTTCTCCTGTCTGTCAGGTCATAGAGGTAATTGGTTATTGGATTTCCTTGGCTCCTTAACCTTCTCCTTTTTCTCCGGACTTCACAGGTTCTCTAGACCGCTTCTATACACAGGGGATTTATCTCCCGTATCATCTTCCCGCCTGCAGGCTGTTTCGTCCACTAGGGTCAGATCACTTCCCTCAGGTGCTGTGTAATCAACAGGTCAAGTTCCCCTGTGGCGGAATCCCCTCACAGTATCTCGTCTCCCCTGCACTTTTTTAGGCAGTCGGTTTTCCTTTTAGTTGTCCGGTGGCAGTAAAGGCCCAAGGCTCCGTTGGCCTCCACTTACCTGGCACCTTCCTCTACCAGGTACCCTAGTTCTTCGCTCATTCTTACTCTCTCAGGCGTAGTACCATGGCCTGTCGGGTTTTTGCTCCTAGCCGACCTATTGCTGTCAGTCGCCTTAGATCCTTAGCTTTCTTAGGTACAGATTTCAAAGGATGCAGTTTCTCCCTGATCATCCTATTCCCCAGCACACGCATTTTACACTAGTTCTTAGTACTCCCTAGTACTCTAACTCTTCTCCTATACTTCGGCCCCTGGCCGGGTAGGGGTTCTTTATGGGGTCTACGACCAGTTTTCGGTCACAGAATCTTGTCTCTGCTAACCCTGTTTTCGGGTCGCTTTCTTCCCACCCTTGGGGACTGCTTTAGGACGTCCCATTGTTTCCTGTGTCCCCCAATGAAGCGATAGAGAAAAGTAGATTTTGGGTACTCACCGTAAAATCTCTTTCTCGGAGCCTTCATTGGGGGACACAGCACCCGCCCTTTTCTAAGACTTCAATGGATCCGGAATGTTCTAGATTTCAAGCTTCTCCTCGTACTGCTTTTACACAAACTGATCTCCTCAGCTCCAGTCAGTGGGTGTATACTACGTGGGAGGAGCCAACTTTCTTATTTGCATAGTGTCACCTGCTAGTCCCAGCAGCATACACCCATGGTTTCCTGTGTCCCCCAATGAAGGCTCCGAGAAAGAGATTTTACGGTGAGTACCCAAAATCAACTTTTTGAACCATGTGCATTGAATATTTTTTTGGTATGGTATCAGAGGACTCAGAAGGAAAAATGTATGTAACAAAATTAAAACATTGTCGTCCATTTGGCTTATCCCTAATCTATTAATTTTACACTAGGTGGTAAAATAGATGACATCTTTATTATCTGGAGGGGTACCGATCCTGAACTGCAGAGCTTCATGACTTGGTTGAACGATAACCCATATAACATCAAACTAACCTATAAGGCAGATCGGGAGGCAATTGATTTTCCGGACTATAATATAAAAATGGGGTACCAGACAGAAAAGGGTACTCCACGGGTACAATTATTATCAACAAGTAAGAGGGAAGAATCTTTTTCCTCACAGATACATTTCATCTCCAAGTTAACAGTCAGAGGGGGCGATCGGCAGATCTTGAACAAACACTGGTCGTTACTGAAGACCGACCAGAGTTTGAACGACGTTTTACTCATCGCCCACTCTTACCTGTTAGAAGGGGGAAAAGCCTAAAGGATATGCTGGTGAAGAACCATTACGTACCTAGGGTGGTATCTCGCTTTGAGAAAGGGAGTCCCAAATTTGGTTGTTTTCCTTTTGTCTGCCCAGAGATGTTGTCAGCTTGGGTTGGACCTAAAGAGTATAAAATAAAAAGTTACAAATCATGCAGTAAAAGTCACGTTATCTATTATGCAGTATGTGACTGTAGCCTAATTTATATTGGGTTAACATCAAGGGAACAACGCGTCCGCACGAGGGAACATGTTAGGGACATAAATGCGGTGTGTGATGTTGTGGATCTTGATTCCCTAAGGATGATCCAGAGACATTTCAAGCTGCACTATGACTGTGGTCCCACAGGATTGAAAATTTGTGGTATCGAAAGGTCCATTTAGAATCTAGGGGTATATATATATATATATATATACACACATATTACTATATGAATTTTGTCTCTGCATGATATAGGGACATTAGAAAATCTTTTAAGGACTATACATGGTCATATTCTTTAGGCTAAGGCTGATTCTCCTTATGTTTGGATGATTTTCTTACCTCCCTGGTCGTGCCCTTTCACTTGCCAGTAGTAGATATGGTCTCGTTGGGTACGCATGTGCGGGGCTGCCTCAGCATGAGTCCCCGCCAAGGGAGCTTCCTCAGAAGGATGCATGGGTTAACTGACGTTAGTGGAAGTATTCTTCCGATCCACGCTTCCCCTGGAATGACTGGATGAGGCGGACTCTATGTGCGGCGTCCCACCCCCTGCACGCGCCCAAACAGCGACGATCTCGCCCAAGACACCACATAATAAAACATGCACATTACACTTTCCTCAAGCGAGGAAGCCAGGTGAGAAACGCTTGTCAGGGCTACTCAAAACATACAGTTATAAGTGCACTTTATAGGTGAGTCCGGATCACGATGATTCATGGCTGTTAGCTCTATCGGTAATAGTAATGGTAGCCTTTGAGGCTTAGGCTGCGTTACATGGGTGATATTAGATTTTTGTGTTATTATAGCGTCACCAGGTGGCCATCTGTATTAGTACATGCAGTGGTACCTGCAATGTATTTCAATGACCCCGATCCTGCTGTACCGGAAGTCGCCGGATCCTGATAGACAGAATCCTGTTTTTTGTACTGAGCATGCCCAGAAAGCAGCTTGGCATGGTCAATACAGAAATCTCCCTCTCTCTCAGACAGAAGACCAGGATCGTGAAGGGGTGAGAGGGAGTAATAAAGATGGAGTCCCTAAGTGTGTCTGTGTATTTATTTCTAATAAAGTGTCTGTGTATTTTTTTCTAATAAAGTATTTTTTCTGTGTGATGTCTTTTTTTTAACCCTTTATTGGAGATTCTTAATGGCCGGGTCAAACTTGGCCTGACATTAGCAATCTCAGGCTTTATACCAGCAGTTAAAACAAAGCTGGTATTAACCCCTTATTACCCAACATGCCACCCGGCACCACGGCCGCTGGGAGAGATGTTGGATACAACGCCAGAAGATAGCGCTTTTAAGAAAGCGCCATTTTCTGGGGCGACTGTTGACTGCAATTCGCAGCGGGGGGGGCCAAGAAAGCTTGGGCCACCCTGCACTGCGTATTCCTATCTCCAGCTGCCTAGTTGTACCTGGCTCGTCACAAAAATTGGGCAAAGCCCATGTGTTTTTTTTTGTTTTTTTTAATTATTTCATGAAATTCATGAAATAATTAAAAAAGGGCTTCCCTGTATTTTTGGTTCCCAACCGGGTACAAATAGGCAGCTGGGGGTTGGGGGCAGCGCGTACCTGCTTGCTGTACCCTGCTAGCATACAAAAACAGGGTGAAGCTGTCTTTTTTTTTAGTTTTTCGGCAAAAAACATTAAAAAAAGGGCTTCCCTGGATTTTCCATTGCCAGTGAAGGTCATATAAGCAGTGGGGGTTAGCAGCCAGTAGCTGCTCGGGTTACCTTAGCAATAGAAAATGCAGCGGGAGTCCACACATTTTATTTTTTGACCCCCTAACCCTAGAGTTAGGGTTATGTGTTTGGGGTTTTTGTTTATTTTTTAATGAATTTAAAAAAAAAAATACTCATGGGCAACCGAGAACCCGAGCATTTTTAGTGCACACTCATCCCTACTTCTAACCATACAGCCAGCAGATCAAGTAATCTGATCAGCTGACTCCAGTGTTGGCCGATTACTTGTTCTGGGTCCCCCTGCATCCATCGCAGCGTGTGCTGCCTGTGAGGTCAGCTGAATTCGGCCGACACTGGAGTCAGCTGATCTGAACTCTGTTGAACTCCAGCCCGCACACTCTGCGATGGATGCAGGGGGACACAGAACAAGCAATCGGCCAACACTGGAGTCAGCTGATCTGAACTTAGCTGAACTCATGACCACACAGCCCGAACATGGTCACACGTGATCGGCAGCAGGCAGTGATTGCTGTTAACCTGCATCCTTCACAGCGTGTGCGGGCTGTGAGAGCAGGAGTTCAGCTTATTCCCGATCAGCTGACTCCAGTGCCAGACGATAAATTCTGTGTTCCCCTTGATCCATCACAAGTAGAAGAAGAAGCATACAATAAACTAACAATTGCGGTTGCATGCGTTGCACATTCAATCCACAGGATCCGGTCATATGCCTTACAGCTGGAGCAGGAAGAAGAAAGACAAGATGGCAGACTTACTTTGGGAGCTTACAGGAAGAAATCGCACAGACCAATTTTTGGGGCTCCACTCAAGGGGATCTGGGGCTGAGAAAAAAAGGAGACCGTCAGCTGATGATGAAATAGCTAGCAAAGTTATTGATCATTATCTCAAACCCATTGCCTCCTCTCTCTAGTCCGGCATTTCCTCTCTGCGGCGATCGCCATCCTCCTTCTTCTGAGGCCCATGTGCATGACGCGTCCTACATCATGCTCACTAGCTGGCATTGAGGTCCTGCGCAGGCGCACTTTGATCTGCCCTGCTCAAAGCAGATCCATGTATTGTAGTGCATATGCGTAAGAGATCTTTAACCCCTTAACGATCTGGTGGCTATCATGATAGCACAGGATCATGTGATGACTCCTGTAGCTCACATGACTCAGGTCCTGTAAGAAAAAGCCAAATACTGGCTGTTACAAGAGATGATAATTTCTCCCAGTCTAAATTGTGCTGCTCTGATTGGGATAAATAAATGAGTGATCAGACAGCTGATCCTAATAGCCCCCTAGGGGTACTAGTCAAATTTAAAAAAAAATTTAAGAAAAAGTTTTGAAAAAGTAAAAAAAAAAGTAAAAACACCTAAAAGTTCAAATCATCCCTTTTTTGCTGAAAAATAAAGGGTTAAAAAAAAATATATTCACACATTTGGTATCGCTGTCTTCAGTCCGAATATATATCATAATATAAAATCATTTGTTCTGTTTGGTAAATGGCGTAGCAGCAAAAAAATTCCAAATGCCAAAATTACGCTTTTTGGTTGCCACAAATTTTAAGCAAAATGCAATAACAGGCAATGAAAACATAGCATCTGCGCAAAAATGATACTGTTAAAAACGTCAGCTCGAGATACAAAAAAAAGCCATAACTGAGCCATAGATTTAAAAAAATGAGAACGCTATGGGTCTCAGAAAATGGCGCAAAAAAGAGAATTTTGTTTACTTACCGTAAATTCTTTTTCTTATAGTTCCGACATGGGAGACCCAGACCATGGGTGTATAGCTTCTGCCTCCGGAGGACACACAAAGTACTACACTAAAAAGGTAGCTCCTCCCTCCGAGCATATACACCCCCTGGATGACCAAATCTAGCCAGTTTAGTGCAAAAGCTGAAGGAGGACATCCACCCACAAGTAGAGATAGAGTAAAACCCGGAATAACCGGAACCTCTGTCTACAACAACAGCCGGTGAAAACACACGGAACAAGAACTGCCAACAGGCAACAGGGAGGGTGCTGGGTCTCCCATGTCGGAACTATAAGAAAAAGAATTTACGGTAAGTAAACAAAATTCTCTTTTTCTTCATCGTTCCTTATGGGAGACCCAGACCATGGGACGTCTCAAAGCAGTCCATGGGTGGGAAATAAACAGAAAACTGAGAAGTAGGCAAAACCTAACTTCACAAATGGGCGACAGCCGCCTGAAGGATGCGTCTGCCCAAGCTCGCATCTGCCGAAGCATGAGCATGCACTTGGTAGTGCTTCGAAAAGGTGTGCAGACTAGACCAAGTGGCAGCCTGACAGACCTGCTGAGCCGTAGCCTGGTGCCTGAAAGCCCAAGAGGCACCGACAGCTCTGGTCGAGTGCGCCTTAATCCCCGGCGGGGGAGGCACCTGAGTACATTGGTAGGTATCGGATATGGCCGACCTAATCCAACGAGCTAGGGTCGGTTTAGAAGCCGAGAGACCCTTGCGCTGACCTGTGGTCAGCACAAAAAGAGAGGTGCACCGCCTAAGAGCAGCGGTGCGTGACATATAGATCCGGAGCGGCCGCACCAAATCTAAAGTATGCAGCGCTTTCTCAAAGCGATGCACAGGGGCCGGACAAAGGGAAGGCAATGAAATGTCCTGGTTAAGGTGGAAAGGAGACACCACCTTAGGGAGAAAGTCCGGAGTCGGACGGAGAACCACCTTGTCTTGGTGAAAAACCAAAAAGGGTGACTCCGAAGAGAGCGCAGCCAAATCAGAGACTCTCCTGAGAGAAGTTATGGCCACCAGAAAGACCACTTTCTGGGAAAGTCGAAACAAAGAAACCTCCCTAAGAGGCTCAAAGGGGGGTTTCTGTAAGGCCGTGAGGACCAGATTAAGGTCCCAGGGATCCAAAGGCCACCGATAAGGAGGAATGATGTGAGATGCGCCCTGCATGAAGGTGCGCACCTGGGCCAGTCGGGCGATATGCCGCTGGAACAACACTGACAGAGCCGAGATCTGTCCCTTGAGGGAATTGAGGGATAGTCCTAGCTGCAGACCGGACTGTAGAAAGGACAGGATGGTCGGCAAGGAAAAAGGTCAAGGAGCATGTCCGGAAGAGCGACACGAGGACAGGAAAATTCTCCAAGTCCTGTGGTAAATCCTGGCCGAGGAAGACTTCCGAGCCTGAGTCATAGTGGAGATGACCTCGGAAGGAATGCCTGAAGCCGTCAGGATCCAGGACTCAAGAGCCACGCCGTCAATCTGAGAGCCGCAGAATTCTGGCGAAAAACGGACCTTGTGAGAGAAGGTCTGGGCGGTCCGGGAGATGCCACGGCACCTCTACGGACAGACGGAGCAGGTCTGGGTACCAAGCTCGCCTGGGCCAGTCTGGAGCAATGATTATGACCCGACGGCCCTCCATTCTGATCTTGCGCAGGACTCTGAGCAAGAGATGTAGAGGGGGAAACACGTAGGCCAGACGGAACTGGGACCAATCCTGAACCAGCGCGTCCGCTGCCAAGGCCTGAGGATCGTGGGAGCGAGCCACGTAAACCGGGACCTTGTTGTTGTGCCGGGATGCCATGAGATCCACTTCCGGAGTGCCCCACTTGCGGCAGATTGACCGGAACACTGCCGGATGCAGGGCCCACTCGCCGCTGTCCACGGTTTGACGGCTGAGATAATCTGCCTCCCAGTTTTCTACGCCTGGGATGTGGACTGCGGATATGGTGGACTTGGAGTCCTCCGTCCACTGAAGGATACATTGAACCTCCAACATTGCTAGGCGGCTGCGAGTCCCGCCCTGGTGATTGATGTAGGCAACTGCTGTCGCGTTGTCTGACTGGACTCGAATGTGCTTGCCCGCCAACAGGTGGTGAAAAACTACGAGAGCTAGGAGCACAGCTCTGATTTCCAGCACATTGATCGAGAGGGCTGATTCGGACGGAGTCCAAGTGCCCTGTGCTCGGTGGCGGAGAAACACTGCTCCCCAGCCGGATAGACTGGCATCCGTGGTGAGAATCACCCAGGACGGGATCAGAAAGGAGCGTCCCTGGGATAGCGAGAGGGGCCGAAGCCACCACTGAAGAGAGCTCCTGGTCTGTGGCGACAGAGCCACTAGCCTGTGCAAGGAAGAGGTCCGCTTGTCCCAACAGCGGAGAATGTCCAGCTGCAGGGGACGCAGATGGAACTGGGCAAAGGGAACCGCTTCCATTGACGCCACCATCTGACCCAGCACCTGCATGAGGTGCCTGATGGAATGACGGCGGGGCCTCAACAGAGAGCGCACCGCCAGATGAAGGGACTGCTGTTTGATTAAGGGCAGCTTCACAAGTGCCGGCAGAGTCTCGAATTGCATCCCTAGGTACGTAAGTTTCTGGGTCGGGGTCAGAGTGGACTTGGGCAGATTGACAAGCCACCCGAATTGAACAAGCGTGGCGAGAGTGAGCGAGACACTCCGATGACAGTCTGCACTGGATGAAGCCTTGACTAGAAGGTCGTCCATTTAAGGAATTACTGCCAACCCCTGGAGGTGCAGAACCGCAACCACAGCTGCCATGACCTTGGTGAATACTCGAGGGGCCGTGGCTAACCCGAAGGGGAGAGCCACGAATTGGAAATGTTCCTCTCCGATTGCAAAACGTAGCCAACACTGGTGTGAAACTGCAATTGGCACATGCAAATAGGCATCTCTGATGTCAATGGATGCTAGAAAATCTCCTTGGGTCATTGAGGCAATGACTGATCGCAGAGATTCCATGCGAAAGTGCCGCACCTGAACATGCTTGTTGAGAAGCTTGAGATCCAGGATGGGCCGGAAGGAACCGTCCTTCTTGGGGACTAGGAAGAGATTTGAGTAGAAACCTCTGAACGGTTCCCGGGCGGGAACCGGTACAATTACTCCGTTGGCCTGCAAGGATGCCACGGCCTGAGAGAAGGCGGCGGCTTTGGAGCAGGGGGGAGTGGACAGAAAAAATCTGTTTGGCGGGCTGGAAGAGAATTCTATCCTGTAGCCGTGGGAGATGATATCGCGCACCCACTGATCAGAGACGTGTTGAAACCACACATCGCCAAAGTGGGAGAGCCTGCCACCGACCAAGGACGTTGCTGGCGCGGCCAGATAGTCAAGAGGAGGCTGCCTTAGTGGCAGCGGCTCCTCCGTTCTTCTGAGGACGCGGCTTCGTGCGCCAGCTGGGTTTTCGATCCTTGGCTGAGTTAGTGGACGAGGCTGAGGGCTTAGAGGATGACCAGTTAGAGGAACGAAAGGAACGAAACCTCGACTGGTTCCTGCCCTGGACAGGTTTCCTGGTTTTAGTTTGTGGCAAGGAAGTACTCTTTCCGCCAGTAACATCCTTAATAATTTCATCCAGTTGTTCACCGAACAGCTGGGACCCAGCAAAAGGGAGCCCAGCAAGGTACTTCTTGGAAGAAGCGTCTGCTTTCCACTCTCGAAGCTACAAGATCCTGCGGATCGCGAGGGAATTAGCGGAAGCCACCGCCGTGCGGTGAGAAGCCTCCAGAATGGCAGACATGGCATAGTATGAAAAAGCCGAAGCCTGGGACGTTAAGGCAACCATTTCGGGCATAGAGTCCCTGGTGAGGGAATGCATCTCCGCCAGAGAAGCAGAGACGGCCTTAAGAGCCCACACTGCTGCAAAAGACGGGGAGAACGAGGCCCCTGCCACTTCATATACAGATTTGGCCAGAAGGTCAACCTGGCGGTCAGTGGAATCCTTAAGTGAGGTGCCATCCGCCACAGATACAACTGTCCGGGCTGAGATTCTAGACACCGGAGGATCTACCTTTGGTGAATGAGCCCATCCTTGACCACCTCTGGTGGAAAGGGAAAACGGTCATCAGAACTACGCTTTGGAAAGCGTTTGTCAGGACAGGCCCTGGGTTTGGTCACAGTGGCCTGAAAACTGGAGTGGTTAAAAAACATACTCCTTGCTCTCTTAGGTGAGGTAAACTGGTGTTTTTCTACCAGAGAGGCTTGTTCCTCTGACACTGGTGGATTGAGGTTCAGTACGGAATTAATGGACGCAATCAAATCACTAACATGTGCATCACCTTCGGTTAGATCAATGGGGTACATAGAGGTAGCGTCCGAGCCCACAGTAAAGGCATCCTCCTCGCCCTGCGATTCAGCTCGTGAATCAGAGCCATGGGACGAGGAAGGAGAAGAGTCCCTGCGTCTCCGTTTAGGAGGACGGGGTCTGGGAACAGATGAAAAATCCTCTGTGAGCTCTGCAGAGCGAGTCTGAGCAGCAGAGGCGCCCTGAGAAGGGGGCTGATGCATGGTCAGCAGAGTCCGGGACAGCTGTCCCATGGAGTCGGCAAAGGACTGGGAGATAGCTTTAGAAAACGATGCTACCCAAGCCGGGGGTTCAGCCACCGGGGCTGGAGCAGCCGGAGGGACCCCTGGGGAGACTCCAGGCTGAGGCATCACCATGTTAGAGCAGGCATCACAATGTGGATATGTGCTCGGTTCAGCAGTATGAGCTTACATGCAGTGCATATAGAGTAAAGCCTTGCAGCCTTGCTCCTAGTGAGAGACATGCTGCTGAGGTGGAGGCTCTGCAGTAAAGAACACACTCCTTCAGAATGACCCCCAGAGAGTGTATAAGAAAGTCCACAACCAGAGGTTGTGGCTTACCAGACCGTTTTGTGTGCCCTCCGGATTCCACAGCTTGGACCCCCAGACAGATTGCAGAGCTGCAGCAGCCAGCGCCGATCAGTGTGTGAACGCTGATAAAATGGCGCCGGAGTGAGGAGGGGGGGCGGGGTTTAGTCCAAGAGCGGGAACCGGAGGGCCAAGGAGAAATACAGGGGAGGGAAACATCTCCTCAGAGAGGAGTGTCCTCCCCTGTGCTGAACGGCCGGTGGGCGGCGCCGCACTGTCCCCCTGCATGACTGACATGCAGGGGCAGTGAAACCGAAAGTAGGCCGCAGCCGAAGCCGGGGCCTAAATTTTTCCATGCGGCCGACGAGCAGGCACCCTCGGCGCGGTTCTCAGGAAAAAAACCAGAGAACCGGCCGGAATCACAGCAAAGTTAAATAACACACTCTCCCCACAATAAATGTACAAGGGACCCCTCAATAACGTCTCAATACTTAGCTTATGAGACGCAGGGCCAGGTCCCTGAGGGATGAGCGCTCCGTCCTGCAGGGTCCTGAAAGGGCTGCGGATGGAGACCGGTCTCCTGCAAAGCAGTGAGAACCGTGATGGCTCCCACTTCAAGCCAGAGCCCGGGGGATGGTGAAGGAGCGCGGCATGTAAGGCTCCAGCCTTGTAAAATCAACCTTAACAGCACCGCCGACACAGTGGGGTGAGAAGGGACATGCCGGGAGTCCAGCTTGGACCCGCTTTTCTTCCAACTCTTTAAAATCAAAAATCAAAAATGAATGCATGTGTGGATGTGTGACCTCCTGAACACAAAGCATTGAACTGGCTAGATTTGGTCATCCAGGGGGTGTATATGCTCGGAGGGAGGAGCTACACTTTTTAGTGTAGTACTTTGTGTGTCCTCCGGAGGCAGAAGCTATACACCCATGGTCTGGGTCTCCCATAAGGAACAATGAAGAAACGTCCGTCACTTTTTTCGGACAAACTTCTGATTATTTTGTTAACCCCTTAGATAAAAGTAAACCTATTCATGTTTGGTGTCTACAAACTTGCAGTAACCTCAGGCATCACAGCAGCACATCAGGTTTACCATATAGTGAACACAGTGAATAAAATGTCTCAAAAACAATAGAGCAATCACACTTTTTTTTGCAATTTCTCCACATTTGGAATTTTTTTGCCATTTTACAGTACACTGCATGGTAAAACTCACGGTTTCATTTAAAATTACAGCTCATTCTGCAAAAATTGAGCCCTCACATGACCATATTGACTGAAAAATAAAAAAGTTACGTCTGTCAGAAGAATGGCAAACACCCCACAAATACCGGAAAGTGTAAAGTCGGTCGGTCGTGAAGGGGTTAACCTTTCCTCGCGCCTGCTCATTACAGTACTTTGATCAGCAGGGCAGATGAATGCGCCTGCGCAGGACCGCAATGTCGGCTCGTGTGGATGACGTAGACACATCATCCACACCGGACTAGGAAGAAGGAGGCCGAAGATCGCAGCAGAGAGGATGCGTCAGACCTGAAAGAGGAGGCACCGCACTGGAGAGCTGCGACACCCATTGGACTGGACCCACCCTAGGTGAGTATTATAAAAGTACTTTTTCCGTTTTACAGAGCGGCCTAGGCTCTTATATACAGTATTTTGGAATGCTGTATATAAGAACTCAGTGGTATTGGACACAGCTTGTAGTCCCCAAATCTGGTGACAGATTCCCATTAAAAAATCGGAAGGAACACAAACTTACACAATAAATCACCAACATATTTGTGCTTCCAAGGGCGTGATTTATTACGCCCAGTCTCCATGCCAGAAAATCTACATAGGAATGACCACAAGCGACTTAACCTCTTACAGACATTGGACGTACTGGGTACATCGTAGATAATGGCGGTGTAATCATCGTCGGCTGCTGCTGCAGTAAACCGGCACCGATTTCCGCACATATATGCTGATCTGAACAGCAGACATGTGTAGCTTACAAGCAAAGGTAGATCCACGATTCACCCATGCCTTTTAATCCCTTAGACCGCGCTGTCAAATACTGACAGCGCAATGTAAATGGCCATGGCAGGGAAATTTCCTTTCCTCGACGCCATCGGAGTCCCCGTGATGCGATCACGGGAAGCCGATGGTTGCCATGGTAGCACAGGGTTATGTCATGACTCATGTCGCTATCATGACTCACATCCTGTTACAGCCGGCTGGTTGTAACAGGACAGCAGCATTTCAGCTGATCAGAGCTCTGCCGCTCTGATCAGCAGAAATGAACAAGCGATCAGACAGCTAATCCTTACCCCTAGGGGGACTATTAAAATAAAAAAAGTTTAAAAAAAAGTTTTAAAGAATTAAAAAAAACAACTAAAAATTTAAATCACTCCCCATTCGCCCCACTAAAAATCAAAGGGTTAAAAAAATAAAAAATATACACTCATTTGGTAATACAGAGTTCAGAAATGCCCAGTCTATCAAAATATAAAATGAATTAATATGATCGGTAGACGGCGTAGCTGTAACAAAGAAGGGAATTTTGTTTACTTACCGTAAATTCCTTTTCTTCTAGCTCCTATTGGGAGACCCAGACAATTGGGGTGTATAGCTTCTGCCTCCGGAGGCCACACAAAGTATTACACTTTAAAAAGTGTAACCCCTCCCCTCTGCCTATACACCCTCCCGTGCATCACGGGCCCATCAGTTTTGGTGCCAAAGCAGGAAGGAGGAAACTTATAAATTGGTCTAAGGTAAATTCAATCCGAAGGATGTTCGGAGAACTGAAACCATGAACCAAAAGAACAATTCAACATGAACAACATGTGTACACAAAAGAACAAACAGCCCGAAGGGAACAGGGGCGGGTGCTGGGTCTCCCAATAGGAGCTAGAAGAAAAGGAATTTACGGTAAGTAAACAAAATTCCCTTCTTCTTTGTCGCTCCATTGGGAGACCCAGACAATTGGGACGTCCAAAAGCAGTCCCTGGGTGGGTAAAAGAATACCTCGATAAAAAGAGCTGAAACAACGGCCCCCTCTTACAGGTGGGCAACCGCCGCCTGAAGGACTCGCCTACCTAGGCTGGCATCTGCCGAAGCATAGGCATGCACCTGATAGTGTTTTGTGAAAGTGTGCAGACTCGACCAGGTAGCCGCCTGACACACCTGCTGAGCCGTAGCCTGGTGCCGCAATGCCCAGGATGCACCCACGGCTCTGGTAGAATGGGCTTTCAGCCCTGAAGGAATCGGAAGCCCAGAAGAACGGTAGGCTTCAAAAATCGGTTCCTTGATCCACCGAGCCAAGGTTGACTTGGAAGCCTGCGACCCCTTACGCTGGCCAGCGACAAGGACAAAAAGCGCATCAGAACGGCGCAATGGCGCCGTGCGAGACACGTAGATCCGGAGAGCCCTCACTAGATCTAACAAATGCAAATCCTTTTCACATTGGTGAACTGGATGAGGGCAAAATGAAGGTAAGGAGATATCCTGATTGAGATGAAAAGGGGATACCACCTTAGGGAGAAATTCCGGGACAGGACGCAGAACCACCTTATCCTGGTGAAATACCAGGAAAGGGGCTTTGCATGACAGCGCTGCAAGCTCTGACACTCTTCGGAGTGATGTAACCGCCACTAGAAATGCCACCTTCTGCGAAAGACGTGATAGAGAGACATCCCGCAGCGGCTCAAAAGGTGGTTTTTGAAGAGCCCGTAGAACCGTGTTGAGATCCCAGGGTTCCAGCGGACGCTTGTAAGGTGGGACTATGTGGCAAACTCCCTGCAGGAACGTGCGGACCTGCGGAAGCCTGGCTAGACGCTTTTGAAAAAATACGGATAGCGCCGATACTTGTCCCTTGAGAGAGCCGAGGGACAAACCCTTGTCCAATCCAGCTTGAAGGAAGGAAAGAAACCTGGGTAAGGCAAACGGCCAGGGGGTAAACCCCTTCTCAGAGCACCAGGCTAAGAAGATCCTCCAAGTTCTGTGATAGATCTTGGCTGACGTTGGTTTCCTGGCCTGTCTCATAGTGGCAATGACATCTTGAGATAACCCTGAGGACGCTAGGAGCCAGGACTCAATGGCCACACAGAGTCAGGTTGAGGGCCGCAGAATTCAGATGGAAAAATGGCCCTTGAGACAGCAAGTCTGGTCGGTCTGGAAGCGCCCACGGTTGACCCACCGTGAGGTGCCACAGATCCGGGTACCACGACCGCCTCGGCCAATCTGGAGCGACGAGGATAGCGCGGCGGCAGTCGGACCTGATCTTGCGCAACACTCTGGGCAGCATTGCCAGAGGAGGGAATACATAAGGCAGTTGAAACTGCGACCAATCCTGAACTAAGGCGTCCGCCGCCAGAGCTCTGTGATCCTGAGACCGTGCCATGAAGGCCGGGACCTTGTTGTTGTGCCGAGACGCCATGAGATCGACGTCCGGCGTTCCCCAGCGGCAACAGATCTCTTGAAACACGTCCAGGTGGAGAGACCATTCCCCCGCGTCCATGCCCTGGCGACTGAGAAAGTCTGCTTCCCAGTTTTCTACGCCCGGGATGTGAACCGCGGAGATGGTGGAGGCTGTGGCCTCCGCCCACAGCAGAATCCGCCGGACTTCTTGGAAGGCTTGACGACTGCGAGTGCCGCCCTGGTGGTTGATGTACGCAATCGCCGTGGCGTTGTCCGACTGTACGCGTATCTGCCTGCCCTCCAGCCACCGATGGAACGCTTTGAGGGCTAGATACACTGCCCTTATCTCCAGAACATTGATCTGAAGGGAGGACTCTGTCGGAGTCCAGGTTCCCTGAGCCTTGTGGTGGAGAAAAACCGCTCCCCATCCTGACAGGCTCGCGTCCGTCGTGACCACAGCCCAGGATGGGGGCAGAAAGGATTTTCCTTTCGACAGAGAAGTGGGGAGAAGCCACCACTGAAGAGAGGTCTTGGATGCCAGAGAAAGAGAGACGTTCCTGTCTAAGGACGCCGATCTCTTGTCCCATTTGCGGAGAATGTCCCATTGGAGTGGACGCAGATGAAATTGCGCAAATGGAACTGCCTCCATTGCTGCCACCATCTTCCCCAGGAAGTGCATGAGGCGCCTCAAGGGGTGCGACTGGGCCTGAAGAAGGGATTGCACCCCTGTTTGCAGCGACCGCTGTTTGTCCAGCGGCAGCTTGACTATCGCTGAGAGAGTATGAAACTCCATCCCGAGGTAAGTCAGTGACTGGGTCGGAGTCAATTTTGACTTTGGAAAATTGATGATCCACCCGAACCTCTGGAGAGTCTCCAGAGCAACGGTCAGACTGTGTTGACAAGCCACCCGGGAGGGTGCCTTTACTAGGAGATCGTCTAGGTAAGGGATCACCGAGAGGCCCTGAGAATGTAGGACCGCTACAACGGATGCCATGACCTTGGTGAAGACCCGTGGGGCTGTCGCCAGGCCGAAAGGCAGTGCCACAAACTGAAGGTGTTCGTCCCCAATGGCGAAACGCAAGAAGCGTTGATGCTCTGGAGCGATCGGCACATGGAGATAGGCGTCTTTGATGTCGATTGATGCTAGGAAGTCTCCTTGGGACATCGAAGTGATGACCGATCGGAGGGATTCCATGCGAAACCGCCTGGTTCTCACATGTCTGTTGAGCAATTTGAGGTCCAAAACGGGACGGAATGAGCCGTCCTTTTTTGGCACCACGAACAGGTTGGAGTAAAAACCGCGACCGCGTTCCTGAAGGGGAACGGGGATCAGCACTCCTTCTGACTTCAGAGTGTCCACCGCCTGAAAAAGCGCAACGGTTCGCTCGGGGGGCGGAGATGTTCTGAAAAAGCGAGTCAGAGGACGAGAGCTGAACTCTATCCTGTAACTGTGAGACAGAATGTCTCTCACCCATCGGTCTTGGACATGTGGCCACCAGGCGTCGCAAAAGCGGGAGAGCCTGCCACCGACCGAGAATGCGGTTTGGGGCAGCCGAGAGTCATGAGGAGGCCGCCTTGGAGACGGTGCCTCCGGCGGTCTTTGGAGGACGTGACTTAGACCGCCATGCAGAAGAGTTTCTCTGGCTCTTCTGTGGCCTGTTGGACGAGGAGGATTGGGATCTGGCTGAGGGCCGAAAGGACCGAAACCTCGCTTGAACTTTCCGTTGCTGAGGTCTGTTTGGTTTGGGCTGGGGCAAGGACGAGTCCTTTCCCTTGGATTGCTTAATAATTTCATCCAATCGCTCGCCAAACAGTCGGTCGCCAGAAAACGGCAAACCGGTCAAGAACTTTTTGGAAGCAGAGTCTGCCTTCCATTCGCGTAGCCACATGGCCCTGCGGACTGCCACAGAATTGGCGGATGCTACCCCTGTACGGCTAGACGAGTCCAGGACAGCATTCATGGCGTAGGATGCAAATACTGACGCCTGAGAGGTCAAAGATGCTACTTGTGGCGCAGCGGTACGGGTGACCGCATTAATCTCAGACAGACAAGCTGAGATAGCCTGGAGTGCCCACACTGCTGCAAAGGCTGGGGCAAAAGACGCGCCTATGGCTTCATAGATGGATTTGAGTAGGAGCTCTATCTGCCTGTCTGTGGCATCCTTGAGCGATGCACCGTCAGCCACTGCTACTACGGATCTAGCCGCCAGTCTAGAGACTGGAGGATCCACCTTGGGACATTGAGCCCAACCCTTAACCACGTCAGAGGGGAAGGGGTAACGTGTGTCATTAAGGCGTTTAGTAAAGCGCTTGTCCGGGAAAGCCCTGTGCTTCTGGACAGCATCTCTAAAGTTAGAGTGATCGAAGAAAGCACTCCGTGTACGTTTAGGAAACCTAAACTGGTGTTTCTCCTGTTGTGAAGCCGACTCCTCTACAAGCGGAGTTGGAGGAGAAAGATCTAGCACCTGGTTGATGGACGCTATAAGGTCATTTACTATGGCGTCCCCTTCAGGTGTATCAAGATTGAGAGCAACGTCAGGGTCAGAGTCCTGGGCTGCGACCTCCGTCTCATCCTCTATGGAATCCTCAAGCTGAGACCCCGAACAGCGTGATGAAGTCGGGGAAGATTCTAAGCGAGCCCGCTTAGCTGGTCTGGGACTGCGGTCCGTGCCGGAGTCCTCCACGTAATAACTAGAGGCCACACCAGGAGCACGCTTCGTCGCAGACCGAGAGGGGCCTGGGGGTGATCCCGCAGTGCCCGGGGCCTGTGTAAGGGCCGGTCTGGACTGCAAAGCCTCTAGAAACTTAGCAGACCATTTATCCATAGACTGAGTCATGGAATGTGAAAGCGACTCAGAGAGTTTGTCAGCTAAAACGGCAAACTCTGTCCCTGCTATCTGGACAGGGGGAGCTGGCAGTTCTACCTGGGCCGAGGGACCCCCTAGTGTCTCAGGCTCCGGCTGAGCGAGTGCCCCAGTGCCCGAGCATTGCTCACAGTGAGGGTAGGTGGAACCTGCAGGTAGCATAGCCGCACAAGAGGTACAGGTAGCAAAATAACCCTGTGTCTTGGCACCCTTGCTCCTTGTGAACGACATGCTGTTGTCTCCCAGGAGCGTGATCACTGAGGGTATATAGCCACAAGCTAATGGTACAGCCGAACCGGAAAATGTATACAAATATAATGTATCTATATACAGTTCAGCACTCTAGGGGGACCAGCACCGGGTGACCGGTGTGGCTTACCGACCGCTCCAGCGGTGTGTGGCCACCAGATTCCCTGCCTCGGGTCTCCCAGAGCTGCTGCCAGAAGTCCTCCACCGGCAGAATGTGTTAAAACATGGCTGTCGGCGTTCACAGGGGAGGAGGGAGCCGTGGGCGTAACTTACAAAAGTGCGGGAATCTGGTGCCCCAGAGTGATTAGTGAGGGGGGAGGAGGACAGCTACGTGTGCTCCAGCCCTCACTGTCGGCGTCAGACCGACCGTCCCGCCCTTACCCCTGACTGGCAGGCCCGGGGGCGGGAGTTTAATGCACTAGGCCGCAAAAGCCGGGGACTAAAGTAAAAACCGCGGCCGGCAAGCAGGCACGGTCGGCGCGGTAGTCCCGGTCAAAAATCAACACCGCAGTCGCTGCAGCGTCTGAGGCCAAGGTGCTCCATGCGCTGTCCCAAAGGGGACACAGAGTACCTGTAGATGCAGGGCCCTGTCCCTGACGATACTCAGTCTCCTGTCCAGCAGATTCCCCCAGGGGCTGTGGAGGGAGCCCGGTCCCAGTGCCTGGATGACCGGTTATGGATCCCACTTCACCCAGAGCCCCTAAGGGATGGGGAAGGAAAACGGCATGTGGGCTCCAGCCTGTGTAGCCGCAATGGGTACCTCAACCTTAACAACACCGCCGACTCAGTGGGGTGAGAAGGAAGCATGCCGGGGGCCCTGTTAGGGGCCCTCTTTTCTTCCATCCGATATAATCAGCAGCTGCTGCTGACTAAAATGTGGAGCATTGTGTGAATGTGTGCCTCCTTCAACACAAAGCATAAAAACTGATGGGCCCGTGATGCACGGGAGAGTGTATAGGCAGAGGGGAGGGGTTACACTTTTTAAAGTGTAATACTTTGTGTGGCCTCCGGAGGCAGAAGCTATACACCCCAATTGTCTGGGTCTCCCAATGGAGCGACAAAGAAAATTCCAACCGGCAAAAGTTAAGTTTTTTGGTCTTCGCAAATTTTGAGCAAAATGCAATACCAGGGAGTCAAAACGCAGCATCTGCGAAAAAATGGTTCAGCTAAAAATGCAAACAAATAAGCCATTAGTGAGCTCCATATCCCGAAAAATGGGAACACTATAAGTTGCAGAAAATGGCGCTGAAAGTGCTCCAATTTTTTAGACAAACCTTTTTTTAACCCCTTAGATAAAAGTAAACCTAAACATGTTTGGTATCAACGAACTCATACCAACCTGAAGTATCACACCCACCCATCAGTTTTACCATAAAGTGAACACGGTGAATAAAGTACCCCATAAACCATTGTCCAATCACACTTTTTTGTAATTTTTCCGCACGTGGAAATTTTTTTGCTGTTTTCCAGTACCATATATGTTAAAACTCATGGTTTCACTTAAAAGACCAATACGTCCCGCAAAAAACAAGCCCTCTTATGGCAAGATTGACGGGAAAAATAAAAAAGTTACGACTCTCGGAAAAAGGGGAGCAAAAAACAAAAACGGAAAAATCGTCCAGGGGTTAGGGGGTTAAAGGTGTGAGTCCGTGAGCGCATCAGGGACATTGAGAAAACAAAGACTCTGCATGAGACGGAACACCTAAAATCCCTACCAAAACATTTCCAATTGTACCATAAATCTGACTCAAGCAAATTAATTATAAAGGCCATAGATCAGAGGTTAGAGGTGGTAACCTATTTAAGGCCCTTGCGCAACTTGAGTCACTTTATTTATAGATTGGACACAAGGACTCCTATTGGGCTCAATGAGAGCTTTGGCTGCTTTCTTTAATTGGGTATTTTTATGTGGTGTGAGAATGGGACTGTTTGTGTTAAAATTATTTTTAATAGTTTTTTTTATCCATAATTTAGAGGTCTGTATATGCTAAAACCATACCTGTGGTGGTCTGCAAATTTTGAGGTACTTCACGCGACCCGCTCAGTAACTTAGATGTTGATTTTGATTGGGTCTTTTCCCTGAATGAAGTGCCTATGAGAAAATAAGAAAAAAGATTATTATCTAAGAAAAGTGGAGAAAAACATTGTACAACAATTTAATTATAGTTTGGATACAACTAATATTTAATACATTTACTCAATAATTTAGTTTCTTGCATTTCTTGATTTTGCTTGCCTAATGGCATGTCATTTTTAATTTTGAATATCATATTTCTGTTTACACAACTACATAAACACCATGCACTTTTTTGTTTGTCTATTGATTAGTGATGGACAGACCCGGACTGTAAAATTTAGGATCCGAGCGATTTTAAAAATACCCGAGTACCGGACCCGGGCCTGGAGTTCTCAGGGAACTCCGGATAATGATCCGGAACCTTTGGAAATAAAAAATAAATAAAGGAAAATTAAATAAAATAAGATTAAAGCAGGCGCGTTATAACAATAGCAGCCCACAGCCACCCAGGATTGTCACATCCATTATATGTGACAATCCTGGCACTTTACCCGGCTCTTCCCGATTGCACTGGTGCGGTGGCAATCAGGCTAATAAGGGGTTAATAACTGCTCACAGCTGCCACTAAGCTCTAGATTAGTAATGGCAGGGTCTATGAAAACCCTACCCCCATTACTAATCTGGAAGTGAAAAGAAATAAACACAAACACAAAATAAGATAAAAACAATACCCTATTTCACTCCTTTATTAACCCCAAAAACACGCAGGTCTGTGGTAATCCACACGAGGGCCCATGACTATTTCAATTGCCTTTCTACACCGCCATCGGAGGCCCCGTAACGCGATTATGGGAAGCCGATGGTTGCCATGGTAGCACAGGGTTATGTGATGACTCCTGTCGCTATCATGACTCACATCCTGTTACAGCCGGCTGGCTTTAACAGGACAGCAGCATTTCAGCTGATCAGAGCTCTGCCGCTCTGATCAGCAGAAATGAACAAGCGATCAGACGGCTAATCCTTACCCCTAGAGAGACTATTAAAATAAAAAAAAGTAAAAAAAAAGTTTTATAGAATTAAAAAAACTACTAAATGTTTAAATCATTCTCCATTCGCCCCACTAAAAATCAAAGGGTTAAAAAAATATACTCATTTGGTATCGCAGAGTTCAGAAATGCCCAGTCTATCAAAATATAAAATGAATCAATTAGATCGGTAGATGGCGTAGCCGTAAAAAAAAATCCAACTGGCAAAGTTACGTTTTTTGGTCTTCGCAAATTTTCAGCAAAATGCAATACCAGGGAGTCAAAACGTAGCATCTGCGCAAAAATGGTACAGCTAAAAATGCAAACAAATAAGCCATCAGTGAGCCCCATATCCCGAAAAATGAGAACACTACAAGTTGCAGAAAATGCCGCAGAAAGTGCTCCAATTTTTTGGACAAACCTTTTTTTAACCCCTTATATAAAAGTAAACCTAAACATGTTTAGTATCAACGAACTCATACCAACCTGAAGTATCACACCCACCCATCAGTTTTACCATACAGTGAACACGGTGAATAAAGTACCCCATAAACCATTGTCCAATCACACTTTTTTGTAATTTTTCCGCACGTGGAAATTTTGTGCTGTTTTCCAGTACCATATATGGTAAAACTCATGGTTTAACTTAAAAGACCAATACGTCCTGCAAAAAACAAGCCCTCTTATGGCAAGATTGACGGGAAAAATAAAAAAGTTATGACTCTCGGAAAAAGGGGAGCAAAAAACAAAAACGGAAAAATCGTCCAGGGGTTAGGGGGTTAAAGGTGGGAGTCCGTGAGCACATCAGGGACATTGAGAAAACAAAGACTCTGCATGAGACGGAACACCTATAAACCCTACCAAAACATTTCCAATTGTACCATGAATCTGACTCAAGCAAATTAAAGGAGTTGTCCGACATTAGCTTATCAAAAAATTTTGAGTTTATCTGTGCTGTATTGTCATATAAAACACCCCTATATTGTTATTTTTTGTTTTCTAACTTTTGTTCCACTTGAATTATCCCTTTATTCTCTGCAGTTCTTTGTTTACATTTTGCTCTAGCAAACTGACCACTTCCTGTGCAAAACCTCAGTTAGAGCTGGCACTGCCCGGCCTCAGTGTCCAGCCCCGTCCCCTGCCCGCCCCCTGCACACACATTCCCTGTCAGTATTCTACCCTAGCACCTGATCTGTTATCACTCTAGCAATGAAAATAACAGCCCCACATCGGGCTCTGTGCCACACACACACACACACACACACACACACACACATCGGGCTCTGCGCCACACACATCAGGCTCTGCAACCCTCACCCACACACACACACACACACACACGGCGCTCTGTACCGACCTCCCCCTCACCATCGTTCTGTACCGACCCCTACCCCCATAGGGAACACATGTAGGCTACATTCACATGACCGTTCCGTTTTTGCGGTCCGCAAAAAATGGCCAATTTTTTCACGGATACATCCATGTGTCATCCGTGTGCCTTCCGTTTTTTTTGCAGACCGCAAAAAACGGAAGCAGCAAGAAAGATAAATAGATGAGTAGATATAGAGATGAATAGATAGATATAGAGACTGAGAGATAGAGGGATGAATGAATGAACAAAGGGATAGACAGATAGATAGGTAGATAGATGAGAAAGACATATAATGTCCTACCCCTTGCATTTTCTAAGCTGGCACCCTTTAGTGACTTTCATGTGGCACTAAAGTGTGCTTAGCCTTGTATTTATCCAAAAAATAAATAAAAAATAATTAAAAAAAAAAACAAACGACAATGGGTCCCCCATACTTTAGTAGCCAGCTAGGGTAAAGCAGATGGCTGCAGCCTACAAACCACAGCTGGCAGCTTCAGCTTGGCTGGTAATCTAAAACAGAGGGCACCCCATGCTGTTATTTTAAATTAAATAAATAATTTAAAACAAAAAACATGGGGTCCCCCCAAATTGGATCACCAGCCAAGGTAAAGCAGACAGCTGTGGTCTGGTATTCTCAGACTAGGGAGGCCCACTGTTATTGGACACTCCCCAGCCTAAAATTAGCAGGCCACAGCCGCCCCAGAAGTGGCACATCCATTAGATGTGCCAACCCTGGTGCTTCGCCCCAACTCATCCCGTGCCCTGGTGCGGTGGCAAACGGGGTAATATATGGGGTTGATGCCAAATGTGTAATGTCACCTGGCATCAAGCACTGGGATTAGTGATGTCACGCGTCTATCAGATATCCGACATCAGAAACCCAGTCAGTAATAAAAAAAAAATAGACAACAAAAAAAAAAGTTTTATTTGAAAATACACTCATCAAAACATTCCCTCATTCACCAATTTATTCAAAAGAAAAACAAATCCAGGTCCAGCATAATCCAATAAGGGGGTCCCATGACAATCCATACCATAGTCAATGTCCCAGTCAATGAAGAACAGAATGTTCCTCATTGGCTGGGAGAGTAATGCAGTGACCTGAGCTAACATCAATAGCCCAGGTCACTGCAGGGGATGCCGAGCGCTGCTGTCAGGAGGTTAAATGAAATCATTACCTGCGGTGACGATCTTCGCTTCACTCCTGTCAGCGCTGTCCCTGACTTCTATGCCCGCCGCGTTCTCAGCATTATCGCCCGAGACGTCACCGCTAGTGACGTGAGAACGCAGCGGCATAGAAGCCAGTGACAGCGCTGACAGGAGTGAAGCGAAGATTGTCACAGCAGGCAATGATGTCATCTAACATCCTGATGGCAGCGCTCGTTATCCCCGCGGCTGCCTGCGCTGCAATGTGAGAGGCTGCTGAGCCTGCAATGAAGGCAGCCGCGGAGTATATCCTACAAGACTCAGTAGGAACACTGAAAAGCAGCAGATCCAAATGACAACCCCACTGGCATAACAATACAACAACCTGCAACCTCACGCTCCCTTTCTGAAGTAGAACAACAACTCCCAGCATACCCACACAACCCATCGGTATGCACCAAAGCGCACATTGCAGCTTTTTTTTTTTTGCTGCGTTTTTGTGGTGACTACAGATGCAGCATGTCAATTCTTTCTGTGTGTTTGAGCCCTTCCAGTCAATAGAATTGACTTTAAAAATACACTGGGCAAAAACGCAAAAAAATGCACGCCAGGGGTATGTTTTTTGGGACCAAAACCGTGCATCTTTGTGGTCTCCACAAAGATGCAGCATGCGCACATGGCAAATTGCTGCCCGTTAGTGTTTCCACACATTAGGAAATCCCTTTCATGACCCCCATAAAGTATGATCCCAACAAAAGTGCCCCCCAAACACTGTATGATACACCCAAAGTGAATTCCTGCACAGTACCCTCCACGCACAGTTTGATGATTCTACATCACCTCCCACCCAGCAAAGCATAATACACCCACAACAACCCCAACACAGTACGATGGCCCCAACACAGCCCTTCATACAGTAGAATGGCCCCTTTATATTCTATAACGGTCTGCACACAGTATAATGGGCCCCACATAGCCTTCCAAATAGTATAATGGCTACCATATAGGCCTTTAAACAGAATGAGGCTATGTGCGCACGCTGCATCTTTGTGGTGACCACAAAGATTCATGTTTTTAGGCCCAAAAAAACGCACTCTCGGCATGTATTATTTGCCACGTTTTACTGCGTTTTTGCTCAGTGTGTTTTTTAAGTCATCTATTGATTGGAAGAGCTCAAAAACCGCAGGAAAAAATGCAGTAAGAATTGACATGCTGCATCTTTGTGGTCACCACAAAGATGCAGCCAAAAAAAAAGCTGCAAAGTGTGAACAGAAAAACTGAAATCACATAGACTTTTCTGGGAAGGAAATGCAGGAAGTTTTGTTACCAAAACTGCACTCAAAAAACGCAGTGTGCATACAAGGCCTGTTACCCACACAGCCCTCCAGTGGTGCCCCTATAGCAATCAAAAATGTATAATGGCCTACATATAATAATAATATATAATATTTATTCATTTATATAGCGCTATTAATTCCACAGCGCTTTACATACATTGGCAACACTGTCCCCATTGGACTGCAATGTGAGAGGCTGCTGAGCCTGCAATGAAGGCAGCCGCGGGGCTGGAGCGGGTACACAGACTGCACGGGCACTCCTGCTATTCTGAGCAGGGGGCCTGGTGCTGACGTTGACACCGTGGGCGGGGAGAGTACGGGGTGCGGAGGAATGTGTGGGAGGGTGCAGGGAAGAGGTGCGGGGACCCCACGCACTGTACTCGCCCAACAGGGCGGCAACATGCTGTTCTAGATTTGCATGTCAACATGGTCCTGCCCATGTTGACATGAAATGACCGGAAGCAGCAAAATCGCGGCAGGAGCGATCACATGACCGCTCTGAGCCGGGGGAGAAAGGCTGACAGCAGGGCAGGTAAGTGATCACTAGCTACTTACCTGCCCCAATGTAGCCCAATAGGGTAATAATGAAGAAAAGTCAAAATAAGCCGGATAACCCCTTTAATTATAAAGGCCATAGATCAGAGGTTAGAGGTGGTAACCTATTTAAGGCCCTTGCGCAACTTGAGTCATTGGATTTATAGATTGGACACAAGGACTACTATTGGGCTCAATGAGAGCTTTGACTGCTTTCTTTAATTGGGTATTTTTATGTGGTGTGAGAATGGGACTGTTTGTGTTAAATTATTTTTTAATTGTTTCTTTTTCTTTTTATCCATAATTTAGAGATCTGTATATGCTAAAACCATACCTGAGGTGGTCTGCAAATTTTGAGGTACTTCACGCGACCCGCTCAGTGACTTAGATGTTGACTTTGATTGGGTCTTTTCCCTGAATGAAGTGCCTATGAGAAAATAAGAAAAACGATTATTATCTAAGAAAAGTGGAGAAAAACATTGTACAACAATTTAATCATAGTTAGGATACAACTAATATTTAATACATTTACTCAATAATTTAGTTTTTTGCATTTCTTGATTTTGCTTGCCTTATGGCATGTCATTTTTAATTTTGCATATAATATTTCTGTTTACACAACAACATGAACACTATGCACTTTTTTGTTTGTCTATTGATTAGTGATGGACAGACCCGGACTGTAAAATTTAGAATCCGAGAGGTTTTAAAAATACCCGAATACTGGACCCGGGCCTGGAGTTCTCAGGGAACTCCGGATAAAGATCCGGAACCTTTGGAAATAAAAAATAAAAAAAGGAAAAATAAAGAAAATAAGAATAAAGCAGGCGCGTTATAACAATAGCAGCCCACAGCCCACAGCCACTCAGGATTGTCACATCCATTAGATGTGACAATCCTGGCACTCTACCCGATTCTTCCCGATTCCCCTGGTGCGGTGGCAATCAGGCTAATAAGGGGTTAATAACAGCTCACATCTGCCACTAAGCCCTAGATTAGCAATGGCAGGGTCTATGAAAACCCTACCCCCATTACTAATCTGTAAGTGAAAATAAATAAACACAAAATAAGATAAAAACAACACCCTCTTTCACTCCTTTATTAACCCCAAAAACACCCAGGTCTGATGTCATCCACACGAGGTCCCATAACGATTCCAGATCTGCTACATCTGAAGTGACAGTGCGTGGGCATAGAATATGACCACCCGCTATGATCTTAAGGCAGAGAATGAGTTGCAGCGATGTGTGGTGACGTAACTTAGGTTATTTGCGGTCACAGCTGGAGCTGCCCATTGTCATCCACCTATGATCGCAGGTAACCTGACCTCAGGTGACCTCATTGAACTGAGTGACCACTACTATCCATAAAAGTGGCGTAATACTTTGGCAAAATTACTCCCAGAAATAAAATGTGAGTCAGAAATACATTCAGGCATCTTCCGCATGCTGTTGCCATTCAGTTTCAACAATTTTCCATCCATTGCAATATTTTTACAGCCCTCGCAGGCCTATTTCCAACGTCCTCTGGAAAATTATTCGAGTTTCCCATTGACTTGGATTGGGTTCGTTATTCGGTATGAATACACAAATGTAGAAATTATTGGATTTGAACAATCCGAACCCGAATATTTTAGCATTCGCCCATATCTAGTCATCACTAATGATAATTTTAAGGATGTCTAAAACTGATCAACTGGGAAAAGGTTGTTGCATTACTCGTAAATCAAATGCCATGTCCTTCTTCAATTTGTCCAATTATTAATACCAGGTTTTGGTTAAAATGAGGCTACCATTTCAAGGTTAATTTTTCATCAAGGAGAAACTACGCTGAAAATCTATCTTTTGAATCATGTGCATTGAATATTTTTTTGGTATGGTATCAGAAGACTCAGAAGGAAAAATGTATGTAACAAAATTAAAACATTGTCGTCCATTTGGCTTATCCCTAATCTATTAATTTTACACTAGGTGGTAAGATAGATGACATCTTTATTATCTGGAGGGGTACCGGTCCTGAACTGCAGAGCTTCATGACTTGGTTGAACAATAACCCATATAACATCAAACTAACCTATAAGGCAGATCGGGAGGCAATTGTTTTTCTGGACTATAATATAAGAATGGGGTACCAGACAGAAAAGGGTTCTCCACGGGTACAATTATTATCAACAAGTAAGAGGGAAGAATCTTTTGCCTCACAGATACATTTCATCTCCAAGTTAACAGTCAGAGGGGGGCGATCAGGCAGATCTTGAACAAACACTGGTCGTTACTGAAGACCGACTAGAGTTTGAACGACGTTTTACTCATCGCCCACTCTTACCTGTTAGAAGGGGGAAAAGCCTAAAGGATATGCTGGTGAAGAACCATTACGTACCTAGGGTGGTATCTCGCATTGAGAAAGGGAGTCCCAAATTTGGTTGTTTTCCTTTTGTCTGCCCAGAGATGTTGTCAGCTTGGGATGGACCTAAAGAGTATAAAATAAAAAGTTACAAATCATGCAGTAAAAGTCACGTTATCTATTATGCAGTATGTGGCTGTAGCCTAATTTATATTGGGTTAACATCAAGGGAACAACGCGTCCGCACGAGGGAACATGTTAGGGACATAATTGCGGTGTGTGATGTTGTGGATCTTGATTCCCTGAGGATGATCCAGAGACATTTCAAGCTGTGCCATGACTGTGGTCCCACAGGATTGAAAATTTGTGGTATCGCAAGGTCCATTTAGAATCTAGGGGTATATATATATACACATATTACTATATGAATTTTGTCTCTGCATGATATAGGGACATTAGAAAATCTTTTAAGGACTATACATGGTCATATTCTTTAGGCTAAGGCTGATTCTCCTTATGTTTGGATGATTTTCTTACCACCCTGGTCGTGCCCTTTCACTTGCCAGTAGTAGATATGGTCTCGTTGGGTGCGCATGTGCGGGGCTGCCTCAGCATGAGTCCCCACCAAGGGAGCTTCCTTAGAAGGATGCATGGGTTAACTGACGTTAGTGGAAGTATTCTTCCGATCCACGCTTCCCCTGGAATGACTGGATGAGGCGGACTCTATGTGCGGCGTCCCACCCCCTGCACGCGCCCAAACAGCGACGATCTCGCCCAAGACACCACATAATAAAACATGCACATTACACTTTCCTCAAGCGAGGAAGCCAGGTGAGAAACGCGTGTCAGGGCTACTCAAAACATCCAGTTATAAGTGCACTTTATAGGTGAGTCCGGATCACGATGATTCATGGCTGTTAGCTCTATCGGTAATAGTAATGGTAGCCTTTGAGGCTTAGGCTGCGTTACATGGGTGATATTAGATTTTTGTGTTGTTATAGCGCCACCAGGTGGCCATCTGTATTAGTACATGCAGTGGTACCTGCAATGTATTTCAATGACCCCGATCCTGCTGTACCGGAAGTCGCCGGATCCTGATAGACAGAATCCTGTTTTTTGTACTGAGCATGCCCAGAAAGCAGCTTGGCATGGTCAATACAGAAATCTCCCTCTCTCTCAGACAGAAGACCAGGATCGTGAAGGGGTGAGAGGGAGTAATAAAGATGGAGTCCCTAAGTGTGTCTGTGTATTTATTTCTAATAAAGTGTCTGTGTATTTTTTTCTAATAAAGTATTTTTTCTGTGTGATGTCTTTTTTTTAACCCTTTATTGGAGATTCTTAATGGCCGGGTCAAACTTGGCCTGACATTAGCAATCTCAGGCTTTATATATATATATATATTTATATTTAGGTCATATAAGCAGTGGGGGTTAGCAGCCAGTAGCTGCTTGGGTTACCTTAGCAATAGAAAATGCAGCGGGATTCCACACATTTTATTTTTTTTACCCCCTAACCCTAGAGTTAGGGTTATGTGTTTGGGGTTTTTGTTTATTTTTTAATGAATTTAAAAAAAAAAATACTCATGGGCTACCGAGAACCCGAGCATTTTAGTGCTCACTCATCCCTACTTCTAACCATACAGCCAGCAGATCAAGTAATCTGATCAGCTGACTCCAGTGTTGGCCGATTACTTGTTCTGGGTCCCCCTGCATCCATCGCAGCGTGTGCTGCCTGTGAGGTCAGCTGAATTCGGCCGACACTGGAGTCAGCTGATCTGAACTCTGTTGAACTCCAGCCCGAACACTCTGCGATAGATGCAGGGGGACACAGAACAAGTAATCGGGCAACACTGGAGTCAGCTGATCTGAACTCAGCTGAACTCATGACCACACAGCCCGAACATGGTCACACGTGATCGGCAGCAGGCAGTGATTGCTGTTAACCTGCATCCATCACAGCGTGTGCGGGCTGTGAGATCAGGAGTTCAGCTTATTCCCGATCAGCTGACTCCAGTGCCAGCCGATAAATTCTGTGTTCCCCTTCATCCATCACAAGTAGAAGTAGAAGCATACAATAAAATAACAATTGCGGTTGCATGCGTTGCACATTCAATCCACAGGATCCGGTCATATGCGGTTTGCATCCTGTCAAATGTGAAAGTAGCCTTACAGCTGGAGCAGGAAGAAGAAAGACAAGATGGCAGACTTACTTTGGGAGCTTACAGGAAGAAATCGCACAGACCAATTTTTGGGGCTCCACTCAAGGGGATCTGGGGCTGAGAAAAAAAGGAGACCGTCAGCTGATGATGAAATAGCTAGCAAAGTTATTGATCATTATCTCAAACCCATTGCCTCCTCTCTCTAGTCCGGCATTTCCTCTCTGCGGCGATCGCCATCCTCCTTCTTCTGAGGCCCATGTGCATGACGCGTCGTACATCATGCTCACTAGCTGGCATTGAGGTCCTGCGCAGGCGCACTTTGATCTGCCCTGCTCAAAGCAGATCCATGTATTGTAGTGCATATGCGTAAGAGATCTTTAACCCCTTAACGATCTGGTGGCTATCATGATAGCACAGGGTCATGTGATGACTCCTGTAGCTCACATGACTCAGGTCCTGTAAGAAAAAGCCAAATATTGGCTGTTACAAGAGATGATAATTTCTCCCAGTCTAAATTGTGCTGCTCTGATTGGGATAAATAAATGAGTGATCAGACAGCTGATCCTAATAGCCCCCTAGGGGTACTAGTCAAATTTAAAAAAAAATGTAAGAAAAAGTTTTGAAAAAGTAAAAAAAAAAGTAAAAACACCTAAAAGTTTAAATCATCCCTCTTTTGCCCCACTGAAAAATAAAGGGTTAAAAAAAATATATTCACACATTTGGTATCGCTGTCTTCAGCCTGATCTATCAAAATATAAAATCATTTGTTCTGATTTTTAAACGGCGTAGCAGCAAAAAAATTCCAAATGCCAAAATTACGCTTTTTGGTTGCCACAAATCTTAAGCAAAATGCAATAACAGGCAATGAACACATAGCATCTGCGCAAAAATGATACTGTTAAAAACGTCAGCTCGAGATACTAAAAAAAGCCACCACTGAGCCATAGATTTAAAAAAATGAGAACGCTATGGGTCTCAGAAAATGGCGCAAAACGTCTGTCACTTTTTTCGGACAAACTTCTGATTATTTTTTTAACCCCTTAGATTAAAGTAAACCTATTCATGTTTGGTGTCTACAAACTTGCAGTAACCTCAGGCATCACAGCAGCACATCAGGTTTACCATATAGTGAACACAGTGAATAAAATGTCTCAAAAACAATAGAGCAATCACACTTTTTTTTGCAATTTCTCCACATTTGGATTTTTTTTGCCATTTTACAGTACACTGCATGGTAAAACTCACAGTTTCATTTAAAATTACAGCTCATTCTGCAAAAAATGAGCCCTCACATGACCATATTGACTGAAAAATAAAAAAGTTACGTCTGTCAGAAGAATGGCAAACCCCCCACAAATACCGAAAAGTGTAAAGTCGGCCGGTCGTGAAGGGGTTAATCTTTCCTCGCGCCTGCACATTACAGTACTTTCATTAGCAGGGCAGATGAATGCGCCTGCGCAGGACCGCAATGTCGGCTCGTGTGGATGACGTAGACACATCATCCACACCGGACTGGGAAGAAGGAGGCCGAAGATCGCAGCAGAGAGGATGCGTCAGACCTGAAAGAGGAGGCACCGCACTGGAGAGCTGCGACACCCATTGGACTGGACCCACCCTAGGTGAGTATTATAAAAGTACTTTTTCCGTTTTACAGAGCGGCCTAGGCTCTTATATACAGTATTTTGGAATGCTGTATATAAGAACTCAGTGGTATTGGACACAGCTTGTAGTCCCCAAATCTGGTGACAGATTCCCATTAAAAAATCGGAAGGAACACAAACTTACACAATAAATCACCAACATATTTGTGCTTCTAAGGGCGTGATTTATTACGCCCAGTATCCATGCCAGAAAATCTACATAGGAATGACCACAAGAGACTTAACCTCTTACAGACATTGGACGTACTGGGTACATCGTAGATAATGGCGGTGTAATCATCGTCGGCTGCTGCTGCAGTCAACCGGCACCGATTTCCGCACATATATGCTGATCTGAACAGCAGACATGTGTAGCTTACAAGCAAGGGTGGATCCACGAATCACCCATGCCTTTTAATCTTTTAGACCGCGCTGTCAATTACTGACAGCGCAATGTAAATGGCCATGGCAGGGAAATTTCCTTTCCTCTACGCTATCGGAGTCCCCGTGACGCGATCACGGGAAACCGATGGTTGCCATGGTAGCACAGGGTTATGTCATGACTCATGTCGCTATCATGACTCACATCCTGTTACAGCCGGCTGGTTGTAACAGGACAGCAGCATTTCAGCTGATCAGAGCTCTGCCGCTCTGATCAGCAGAAATGAACAAGCGATCAGACAGCTAATCCTTACCCCTAGGGGGACTATTAAAATAAAAAAAGTTTAAAAAAAAGTTTTAAAGAATTAAAAAAAACAACTAAAAATTTAAATCACTCCCCATTCGCCCCACTAAAAATCAAAGGGTTAAAAAAATAATAAATATACACTCATTTGGTATCACAGAGTTCAGAAATGCCCAGTCTATCAAAATCTAAAATGAATTAATACAATCGGTAGACGGCGTAGCCGTACAAAAAAAATACCAACCGGCAAAGTTAAGTTTTTTGGTCTTCGCAAATTTTGAGCAAGATGCAATACCAGGGAGTCAAAACGTAGCATCTGCGCAAAAATGGTTCGGCTAAAAATGCAAACAAATAAGCCATCAGTGAGCCCCATATACCTAAAAATGAGAACACTACAAGTTGCAGAAAATGGCGCTGAAAGTGCTCCAATTTTTTGGACAAACCTTTTTTTAACCCCTTAGATAAAAGTAAACCTAAACATGTTTAGTATCAACGAACTCATACCAACCTGAAGTATCACACCCACCCATCAGTTTTACCATAAAGTGAACACGGTGAATAAAGTACCCCATAAACCATTGTCCAATCACACTTTTTTGTAATTTTTCCGCACGTGGAAATTTTTTGCTGTTTTCCAGTACCATATATGTTAAAACTCATGGTTTCACTTAAAAGACCAATACGTCCCGCAAAAAACAAGCCCTCTTATGGCAAGATTGACGGGAAAAATAAAAAAGTTACGACTCTCGGAAAAAGGGGAGCAAAAAACAAAAACGGAAAAATCGTCCAGAGGTTAGGGGGTTAAAGGTGTGAGTCCGTGAGCACATCAGGGACATTGAGAAAACAAAGACTCTGCATGAGACGGAACACCTAAAATCCCTACCAAAACATTTCCAATTGTACCATAAATCTGACTCAAGCAAATTAATTATAAAGGCCATAGATCAGAGGTTAGAGGTGGTAACCTATTTAAGGCCCTTGCGCAACTTGAGTCACTGGATTTATAGATTGGACACAAGGACTCCTATTGGGCTCAATGAGAGCTTTGGCTGCTTTCTTTAATTGGGTATTTTTATGTGGTGTGAGAATGGGACTGTTTGTGTTAAAATTATTTTTAATAGTTTTTTTATCCATAATTTAGAGGTCTGTATATGCTAAAACCATACCTGTGGTGGTCTGCAAATTTTGAGGTACTTCACTCGACCCGCTCAGTAACTTAGATGTTGATTTTGATTGGGTCTTTTCCCTGAATGAAGTGCCTATGAGAAAATAAGAAAAAAGATTATTATCTAAGAAGAAGGG